>NC_056732.1:353176887-353434387 GCF_019279795.1 Protopterus annectens | reverse complement strand
TTTTCAATGTGCATCAAGATTACAGACCCTGGAGACCCCATTAGTGTCGGTTTATATTCCAAGAAAATGTCCTACTAATATGTAGTCTGTAGAGCTGTACCACAGGGTGGTGGTCTTCTCTGCACTTCAAGGAATGTATCTCGTCATCAGGCACTTGTTGTCTTATAGCACATAAGGCAGAGCCAAGCCCTCATCAGAGAAAATGCACAATAAATCCACACATTTACATACCATTTCATACACTATTTAAATATTGCAGTAAAATCTTTATTGAAGTAAAGCTTGTGTAATTATTAGAAGTAATCAGTTAAAAACAATGACATAAGCATGAACTGTAATGGTTTCAGTTGCATTTGTTTCAGCTGCAAAGTAAGAAAAATATTTCCTTATGACCAATATAGAAAACAGTTATTAAAGGATTACAATAGTTATATGTGGACATATTTTCCTTTTTTTCACAGCAATATAATGATTTCAAATCCCTTTTTTATGCTTCTTATGCATATTAGGTTCATAGGTGTGTACTTGGCTAATGAACAATATAGCCTTTTTACACCTAGCCATAGCTGATGAGTTCTGGTGCCCTTGTTAAGTGTTAGCGGGGTTTATGAGATGAAATATTTTCAAGCAATTACCTGGAACTTGAACCATTGACAGGCTGTCTGCTTCCATTAGAGACATGGGTGCCAAATTATGGATGAATTTCTTGTTCTCCATCCAGTTGTCTAAGTTACACTTGAATTGGGTTAGGGAGGAACTGTGCTTCACATGGATGGGGAGCCTGTTCCAGAAAAGGGGCAGTCTCTGAGATACATACCTGTCTCTCTCTACCTGTCTCTTAATATCATAGGCAAGGTTTAAAGTCTTTAGAATGGGTAATTCTGATGCTGTTTGTTTCATGGCTTTGCAAGAGGTCCATTGGGGTGGAGTTTGACAATACCTTGTATCCCAGGCATAGATCTCTCAACATCCTGAAGGAGACAGAATACAGGTATAGGACTTTGATGCGGTCTGCACAGGACATGTTGCTTATGCCCTGTATTCTTTTAGTGAGGAACCTCTGTTGATATGCCATTTGTTGGATGTGCCTGGTTAGGTACATACCAAAGGGGGCATTGCAGTCATGATAATTCTGATGAATGCCGAATGCAGTGAAAGAATGACCTCCTTGGACGTAGATGCCAAACCTTTGTTTATAAGTTGCACAACAGAGAATGATTTCCTCACTATTCTAGATATGTGATGGTCAAAGGCTAGATTACTGTCTATGTGCTTCCTCAAGTTTCTGACTACTGGGTTAAATCTTAGGGGTGTGTTGTCAATATGGTAGTTACCCAAGGTTGACGACTTCTCAAAGGATACTATTATACATTTCTTGGCATTTAGTTTTAGCCCATGGCTCTGACATAAGTTATTTGTCTGTGTCAGCCCTGCCTAGAAAATGATAATGTCAATGCCAGGATCACACTGATGGTGGCACACAAAGCATCAGTAGCTGCCTCCATTTGTACACTCATTTAGGACATACCCGAGTCAAGCTGGAGTTAGTCTTGCAAAATTAGTTTTGCAAAAGCAGAGGACAGGGTACTGTCCGGACATGTAGGGCAGATCACACTTTAACACCATTGCTTCTCAGGACAGTAATGTAAGTAGTCAAGGTGGACAAGCACAGTATATTTCATGCAGGCCATGTCAGTGTTCATTGACACCTAGCAGAACCTCACATTCAATGTTCTGACCACAGTCATGCAGCACTATCAGGTCAGTGACAGGAGGATCAGACCAACACACCTTGCAGTTCTCATGGTAATCCCTTCTCCAGATCAGTTGCACTGCCACCTAGCCTATCTGTAGGAGATGTGTTTGACTCATTTGATCTTGAGCTACTGTGAATCAGCTTCAAAGACATAGCTATCTATTTAACTGGAATTGGGGTTGGTGGAAATCAAGTTTGCAAATGTATGCATTTCATCCCAGTAAAACTAGAATGTACACCATCAATGAAAGGTGGACAAAAAGCAATGCTACATGGATTATGATTTCTGCAGCTGGCAATTATCTACAAGATAAAAGTAGCAATGCATAATACTTTTCAGGAGAAACATATAAGCAAATAAGAGATTACAATGAGTATCCTGCCCATGTAAACTTACACGGCTGCCACTTCACCCTCCCCACTACACAGATTTTTTTGTTATGTTTCTGAAGTCAGAAATTATTGTGTATGACAGTATAAAACTAATCTGATATGTAGTACCTACCACAAAATCACCAAAGAAGAGATGGCATGATATAAAACAATATATAATTAATTTTCCTTACATTTGCAATGCATTAACTCAGGAAGTATTTTTCTGTAGAACATTCATTACTTTTGTATTATTAATAAGTAAAGCAGAACTTATTCATCAAAGCAGACAAAAATGTGAATTATTTTTATATGATGGTTTACAATATCATTGAACAGGAGTCAGTGAGTATTCAGGCATGACTTTAAGTAACAATAATATGAGTAAACTTTTCTAAAAGATAATAAAAAAGTTAAGATGAGAGAGAATGTCAGATGAACAGTGACAGCCGACCATGCTCCACACAGCATAGTTGACAGATATAATCACTGCATGCGTCAATTATACTCAATGTGTTTTTTACAATAAAGGAAACACTAACCTGAATGTCTTGGTTCATAGCTGTGGACTAGGTGCTGCCTCTTTATCTGTGCAGCTTGATACCATGCATGAGTCTGCCACATGAGGCCTCTTACTACTGCTGCCAGCTGGTCATCATTAGTCATAGTGGGACTGGAACTGGGAGCTGCTGTGACAGTATAGGTCACGTTTCACCCAGACTGGCTCATGATCATGTTGTGCAGAATCCAGCACACAGTAAACATCCTGCCTGCAGTAGCTGGGTTATACTGAAAGGCACGCACAGACTCATCGAGGTGCATAAAATGACTCTTCAAGATGCCAAAGACCTTCTCAATCACAATACAGGTCTGGGACAGAAATGTGTTATATGTCTCCTCTGCAGCTCCACTTGTATTTCTCACTGGTGTCATGAGCCATAGCACAGTGGATATCCAGTATGACCTGGAAGAATAATCAAATAAATAAATAAATAAATATTAAACAAATATAAAAAATGAGAGATAGCGGAGGGGGAGATAAAACAAAAAATTAGTATTCAGCAATACATTTTAATGTAAACAATTAATTTAAATACAATATAAAAATAAGAATATTTTTCCATTTAATAACAAGATGACCACTGGGCATTCTACCATGCAGGAAGAGGTGGTTGAGTGACCTAGTGTGCCAAATCGGGCAATCATGTGCACTGCCAGGATGCTGGGCATAGACGTTGGTGAAGCACCCCCATGCTTCGCACTTTACCTGGCAAGTGGTGAAATACTAGCCCTTCCTATTGTGATACCACTCCTTCTGTGGATAGGAAGGGGCCCTTGTTGCAACATGGGTGCAAACTATCATACTGAGTACCTCAGGGAAATGCTAGCCCATAAAAGGCACGCATAGCCCTGGTTTGGTCTTGATCCACATGTGCCAAGAGTACATCCAAGAATGGTCACAGTATCCTCACAACAAAAGCCTGTGAGATCCCCAGTGTGTCTCCACTTTGTCTCTGGAAGGTCTCCATAGCATGTATAGTGAAGGCTATATATACCTTGGTGTCCACAAGGATAGGAAGTCCATGTATTCCTCCAATGCCCCTATGGGGGTAAAACATACCCACTCAGACCCATATAATGTCCCTGTCCACTCTGAAGGTATCAAGGATTTCCTGATTATTAAATTTATAATGAGTAATCTGTTGCTTATATTTTTGCTTTTTTGACCAGCGAGTGCTGCTGGGCGAAAGACATTTTGGCCCAGCCAAGACAGGCAACTCAGACCTGGAAATAGCTAAACTAGCAGCAAGTGAACATACTTCATTAGCATACAATGATTTACATAATTCCTCATTTCCATGTCATTATTTGCAAATCTGGATAAGTGCTATCAAGGTCATCATGCATTGGCATAAATGGCCTCTATGAATACCAGCTCAGCTGTGCTTGTCCACAAGTATCGCAGATAGCCTCAGCGCATCTGCATAACTGACTATGAATACTGCTCCAAGAGTTGAGAAATAGGGTTGAAGCAATGGAGGCCAAGCTGGACTATACTGAGTATAAGCTTATTGAGTTGAAAGATAGAACCTGACATTAAAATCTTCATATAAACAAGATTTGAGTAGCTCAAAGATAGGTACTGCCTTTCACTATGTAAAACAGCTCTTGGCTTTGTGTACAGGTATGTTGAGGGAAGCTATTGAAATCAAAAGAGCTCATAGAGCCCCACAGAGATCCACAACAGAATCTAGGTGATCATCCTGTGCCATATTAGTGCAGCTGGAAACCTATGCATTTAAGGAGCGTATATTAGCTGAAATCTGGAAACCTAGTAAAATCTTGAAGAGTGGGGACAACAAAGTCTATATTGATCATGACTATTTAGTAGCCAGTAGAAAGAGAAGAGTCTATTCACACCAGTTATGAGGACCTGCAGAGTGAAGAATATTAGATTCCAGTTATTCTACCCAGCAACGCTGACAGTAACACAGCTAACAGGAGTAAAGTCTTTTACAGACTCCAAACAGGCCCTGTGAGCACTGCATGCAAGGGTATCCACTTCTGCTATGGTATTGGCTTCTCGGCAGAACACAACAGCAACAAAAGAAGATCAAGCTGATTTGCAGAACTCAGTGGTGCAGCAGACATCACAAAGGGAAATGTCCCCTTTTCAAGTGACAACAAACCCTAAGGGGAATAACTCAAACTGTATCAAAAAGATGCAACAAAAGAAGAAACCCACCTCATAGGATTTGTCACAGCTGTAAGTCAAGATAAAGACTATGTAGGTAAACAGCATGCAAGGTTTCTTTTAAATTACAGGGAAGGACATTTAGAAGACGACAATGAAATGACTGTGTTCTTGGAGATGTGTGGATAAACAATTTCTGCTGATGTTATAATTGTAATCATATGATTATGACTGTCATTGCAAAGGAAAGATGCAGTATTTTAATCAGATGGGAGTTATGATGTGTTTTACGGAAATACTTTAATAGTTTATACAAACCCCATTGCAACATTATTTTAAAGGAGCATGTGACCAGGCAAACATCATGAGTGTAGACTGCTTGTCTTCATCGGCTACTCAATGGCCTGCCTCAGAAATCCATTTGAGACAGGCAGGGTTGCCAGAACAAGAGCAGTGGCTCTCTTCATGGAGGAACTGCACTTCTTGTGTACACATTAAAATGTTTCAGGTTTTAGAGGTTACCCATTTTTTAGTTATTTGGATTAGAAATTTTATTTTTAAAGCTGTGCTTCAATGCATGGAATTATATTCTCTAACATATAAACCATTTTACTGGGTAGGATATTCATAGTTGGCTATTTTGTTGAGGTAGCCAGTGTCGTATGCACTGCAGCATTCTGCATGGTAAAGACTAGGTGTGCAAACTGCATCATGATGAGAATATTTCTGTTAAAGGACGACAGCATATCTTAAGCTGCATCACTGGAACATAAATGGTCTTAATAATCCCATAAAAGAGCATTGCACCTAGATTTGCATTGCTTATAGGTTCATAGCTGCATAGGTAGGTACTAGGCTATTGGCCCGAGGGCCTATGTAAGCCTAGCCAACAAGGTTCCCTGGCTTATGCCACCCAAGAAAGTTATTTTCCTGTGCCACTGTTGAGCAGAGACACAGAAGTGATCCCCGGGATGTATTTCCTATGTCCCATCCACTCATCAAGATTTTTCTTGAAGAGTGCTAATGAAGAATTTTGCTTGACATCGATGGGTAGCCTGTTCCAAAGTATTGGAAGTCCCTGGGACAGGAATCTATCCCTCCAGCATGTCCTGTTTATTGTGGTGACAAGGTTTAGGTCCCTAGAGCATGTAGCTCAGAGGGATTGGGATTTCTTTAGGTGTAGCATGTCCAACAGCTCTGAGTTTGGCATAGCTTTATATGTTAGGCAGAGATCACCTCAGAGTAGGCGATATGCTACTGAGTAAAGCTGGAGTTTTTTGAGACTGTCAGTGTAGGGCATCTGTTTGAGGCCAGTAATCCACTTTGTGAGGTACTTCTGTGGCCTTTCCATTCCAAAAGGGGCGTTGTACTCTATAATGGGTCAAATGAATGTCGAGTAGAGGGGAACAATGACCTCTTTTTTCCTGGATGAGAACCCTTTTATGATGAGGTGTGCCACGTAGAAGGACTTCCTGACTACTGTGGTGATGTGACTATCAAAGGACAGACTACTGTCCACATGGGTCCCAAGGTCTCTTATCACTCATTCGGTGTTAAGTAGACTGCTGTCTATGTAGTAGTTAATGGGCACAGAGTTTTTACCAAAGGGGTTGACAATGCACTTTTTGGCATTGAGCTTGAGGCCATGGCTCTGATACCTGGCATCTGTCTCAGCAAGGCCCTTCTGTAGGATTTCCACATCATTTGGGGACTCGACTATGGCTCCTAGTTTGCAGTCATCTGCGAACTTCATTAGCTAGAGGCCTTCTGTGTTAGCCTGTACTTCAGAAAAGTAGATACCAAACAGGAGAGGTCCCAGGACTGAACCCTGTGGTACTCCACTTGTCACTGGTTTGAGGTCAGATTTGGAGTGTGCAACATTTACAGTGTGAGTTCTGTCAGTGAGCCAGTTGGCAACCCATCTTATGGCATAGGGATTTATACCTAGTTTAGTGAGTTTAGCTATAATTCCAGAATGGGAGATGGTGTTGAAAGCCTTGGCAAGGTCGAGATAAGCTGTGTGAACCACCTTACCCTCTTCTACGGCTTTGGTGACTGCCTAAAAGAAGTCGATCAGGTTCAGGAGGCATGATCTGCCTTTCACAAACCCGAACTGGGTGGGATCCAGAGTTTGGAGATTACCAATGTCTTTGTTTATGAGTTCCATGATGATACGTTCCATGGCCTTGCAGACCAGTCTCGTCAGGCTAATAGGGCGATAGTTCCTGGTATCAGTGGAGTGGGATAACTGTTGCTGTACGCTATTCAGTGGGCACAAAGCCTGATGGGAGGCTATGATTGAACATGGTGCTTAGGTGGGGAGACAGTTTGTTCTGAAGTTCGTGTAAAATGCAGCCTGGGATGTTGTCCGGTCCCATGGATGCTGTGTTTTTGGCTTTAGAGAGTGCAGCTTTTACCTGCGTAGTTGTGATTACAGGGACTCTGCATTCTTCCTGTATAGATATGGGCCCTTTAGGGGGTGGGGGTAAAGTTAGCACTGAACCTATCTACCAGGATGTTGACAATATCAGCTGGTTCTGTAATTTTCGTGCCATTGTGCTGTAACTCAGAGCAGATCAGGTGTTGCCATTGAGATTCTTGACATAGCTATAGAATGCTTTGTGGTTGTCCTTAGAATCAGTGGCGATTTTGTTTTCATAGCTTGCTTTGGAGGGTCTTATAAGGGATCTCAGCTTCTTACTGAGGCTGACCAGAGAGCTCCTCCACTCATAGGATTTTTTACTCTCTTTTGCAACAATTTCTTCCTTCTGTTGTACAGTTTGTTTATGGCAGTGGACCACCAGATTGGCGTCTTGGTTCTCTTTGGGATACGATGATCCATGCACTCGTGTAAGTGCTTATATCTATTTATATGAATATTTCCTGCTTATTGTTGTATACTTTTTACACATTTCTTTCTTTGTTATATTAGTTGCAATCTTCGGCTATGTTTTTCCTGCATTATATTTTTATGAACAGCAATATCCAGCATTTCTATACTGAAAATAGTCATTACTATTCAAAAATGTGCATGCTGATTGGATGGCCCAATAAGTGTGCCCATTGTAAATCCATCATATTCCAAGAGAAACAAGTCCATCCACTCTAAAATTTCAGCAACTGGACCAATCATACATATCAGTGCAGATTTTTACAGTGTCCCTTTTTTCCTTTTATTTTTGTACTGTCTCATGCAGAGCTTCTTATTTTCTGGTAAATTAGTGAGCATAAAGTCAAACACACAAAACGAGCCAGCACCAGTTTAAAGGCAAGCAGAAATCTTTCTTTTATTGTGGCATGATAAAATGTAGCATTGCAAACCGGTTTCGGCCTAAACAATAGCTTTCATCAGTGCAGAGAAAAAATGTTTGAATATGGTGCGTCCTGATATTCCTTAAATACTGAAAAATTTAAAGGTGTATACACCAATAACAAAACCATCAAAAATATCAAAATATCAAAGCAACAATATAGACATACACATAAAAACCATACATAAAGATGTACTTAAAAAAAACAAGTGCAAAGTGCACAGCCAGCATGAATAACTATTGAATATGCATTTAACATTCATTTAACCCAGGCTTGAACAGAGCACCCAACCTGGTGACCCATAAGGATTCCATATTATTTAGCTTGTCATGCCAGCCTGCTTTAGAAATCCTTGGCATCTGAATCTTATCAATAATAACAAATTGAAATTGTGCTGTTTTGTGGATCAGAGTATGTTTATATAAAGCATTTGTTAATTTTTTCGTTCTAATTGCACTAAGGTGTTCACTGATTCGAATTCTCAACGGTCTAGAGGTTTGACCTACATAAAATGAAAAGCACGTACAGGTGGCTAAATATACCACCCAGTCTGTGCTACAATTACCAAAAACCCTAATCTGAAATACCCGTGAAGTGTTGACACTGGTGAAGTCCTTGCTCGTAGCCATATGCCTACATGCACTGCAGTGACCACAGGGGAACGAACCAATCAATGGGTCACCAAATAAAGTAGTTTGTATAGATGTTGTTGGATGAGATTTCTTATAGTGTGTCAAATATGAGTTAATCATCCGACCCCTACGATACGAAAATGCACATTTTTCAGGTAGGATGTCAGACAGGAACTCATGTGCCCGCAAAATTCCCCAATGATTATTAACAATTTCCCTAAACGAAGATGAATTACTCCCAAAAGTCATCGCAAATCTAATGGGTTGGGTTCTAGAAGTGCTAGAGGTCCCCTGTTCATGTTTGTATTGTAGAAGCTGTGAACGTGGCATGTGTTTGACCTCATTGATAGTTTTGCAAATGCGAGGTCTGTTATATCCCCTACGTATAAATCTGTCACAAAGATCCTGTTGACATTCCTCATGGGATTTAGCAGATGAGCAAATATGTTTAATACGTATAAATTGGGATTTGGGGATGTTGTTGATGATGTGGCAGGGATGATTACTAGAGGCATGCAAAAGAGTATTATACTGTGGAAATTTTCTGTGCACTCTTGTGGCCAAAGTATGATCAGTTTGTCGGGTTATCATAACATCCAAAAAAATAATCTCTTGGTATTGCATATCCAAGGTAAAATTAATATCCCATCGATTATTATTCAAATATTTGACAAACTCATGGGCCAAAAGTGAATCACCCAGCCACACCATCCAACAATCATCTAAATATCTCCTCCAAATATCCAATTCAGCCAAAAACGTGTTATTACTAGTGTCATATATATATATTTGCTCAAAAAAACCCATGAAGAGGTCCGCATAAATTGGGGCAAAAGACGCCCCCATGGCCGTACCCCTTGTTTGCCAATATATCTGACCCTCAAAGAAAAAGATATTTTTAGTTAGTACATATTCAACCATTTTGATTAGAAAATTGTTAAATCCAATGGTATAAAGTTGAGATTGTTCCAACCAAAATGCTATAGCTGAAATACCAGCCTCATGTGGAATACTAGTATAAAGGGAAGTAACATCCATAGTGCAAAGCCACCAATCCGATTCCAACTGAGTATCCCGAATGATATTCAAAAATTCAGTAGTATCTTTGAGTCTGGACTGAACCATCGACAATAAAGGTTTGAGATGATAAGTCAAAATTGCAGACAATGGCTCCGTAAGAGAGCCTTTGCCTGAAACAATAGGTCGGCCAGGAGGGCAAGTAGGATGCTTGTGTATTTTAGGCAGCAAATAAAGATACTGAGGAATAGGATCAGGAACCTTCAATTGTTGGCACATATGTTGATCATGAGCATAACAGATGCTCAATACCATATACATTTCAAACTTCCTGTTGTTCAGGAAATGCACGTAGATGCAAACCCTCTGATTGCATTACCTTTTCAAGTGAATTACTTTACTTGCTTCTTGCCCTTTCTCCACCATATTTTTTAAAACTATTTTAATATTCAAACACAAGCACACTGATGGACAGACCAGCCAGCATGCTCATTGTAAGTCAAGGGTTCAGCACAGGAAGAAATCCAGTGAAGACACTTTTTTTCCACCCAGCCAAGAAGAGACTTCAAACAAACTGTTAAAAACCGACAAAAACAAATACAGTCCATTAGTAAACTGCTGCATGGAGTAGACTGTAATATGGTGAAGTACTTTCTCTGTCTCTCTCTCTCTCTCTCTTTCTCGTTCTCATCAATTCTGTGACTTCTGGTTCAATGAGGCAAATATCTGGATGTACACAACCCTTAAAGAAAGCATGTGCAGTATATAACTTAGATGGCCTTGACTACCAGAAGCTGGCAGAGGAGACTAAAGTCTGTTTATAGGATGCCTTTATTTAGAAAATGTAAGCATTTTATTTCTTAAATAATGTTATTGTATAATAGCAATAATGCATTCTTGTGTGTGAGTGATGCAGATATATGCAGGGTTGTCTTTGAAACAATATCAGCCATGGGTAACTCATGCATTGCCCACGCCCAGTTGTTGCATGTGTGTGTATATATATATATATATATATATATATATATATATATATATATATAAATATATATATATATATATATATATATATATATATATATATATATACACACACACACACACACACACACACACACACACACACGTAGATAGATAGATATAGATATATAGATATGTGTGTGGCAGCAATGCTTGCATGAAATTTTTAACCAGGGTTTGAAAAGTAAACCTTCACAGAGGAAATATCTGTAAAATGTGGGTAGTCCATGGAGTGCCAAGATTATGTTCCAATATCAAGAAAATGATAAACTTCTTAAAAGCTTCCCTAGCATGAGACCCAATCATAACTAAGCTTAGGAGGGTGCTTAACAATTGTTAACCCCTACTAAGTGCTATCATGTCTGGGTCTCATCCCAGCTGCTAAAAGCAGACAATGTCAGCTAGCAAAGAACAGCAGAAGAAGCTAAAACAGTTTTGCTTCTGCCTGCTATCCATGCCTCTCAGTTGTCTGTGATTTTGTCTCATATTTTTGCTCTGTCAGTCATACATTTTTGATATACTAGTAAATCACTAAGGATTACAGTAAAAAATGCCAGACATTAGAGCTTCATACCTCCGATTGTTCAAAAAAGGCATTTTGATGTAAAACCTGTATTCTGTTAGCTTCAATGGTGAATAACAGAAATGTTTAAAACTGTTCCTTATTTTGATCCTGTGTATCACCATTAGTTTTGAGTTTGTCCAGAATTCTTAAGCAAAGAAGCTGAGAATTGAGATATTGTCTGTTTGGTGCTAAGTGCTTTAACACTTTGCACTATATGTTTTTTTTTCTGTAGCAAGTAGTACGTGAAGCAGATGAAGCTTTATGCATTTCAAAGAATTATGGTCTCCGATCATAACCTTCCATTATTTGTTCTTGACTCGGATGTCTAGGTTCAATTCTCACACTTTACTCTTGGTGAGTTTACTGGGATCCATGTCTCAAGCACATAATAAACCAAGGTATGATCAGAGACCTGATCAAAAATCCTGTATATTGCATGCACTGCAAGACAGCATAGTAGCTCAGTATTAGGATTTCTCCCTCACAGATCTCAGGTTTAGTCTTGGTGCATTCATTTGCTGTCTGATTTTTGTCTACTTCTGGTTTGATTTCCATTTCCGCTTGCTACCTAAATGTTTCTGCAAAACTAATCAGAGAAGTCACCTTAGACTTCCTCTATTTGTATTGTAAAACTTTCACTATGTTTGCTCTGATAAGGTCTGCAGATGTGTATGCAGTCCCACGAGTGCAGAGCTATACATGTAATCAAGTTCGAAGAGGGCCATACCTGCTTCAGAGCATGGAATGTCAATCTTGGTATACACTGACTTTCATATATGACTGAATAGGTGTGAAGCATTTTTCACTGTCTGAGTGGAGTTTGTCATATCTTTCCATATCTGTATGGCTTTCTCTGGGTATTCCAACCTTTTCCCACTTTCCAAAAGTTTGCTGTTTGATGGGTTGCACTAAACTGTCCTTAAGTATATACCATATTTAACTTTTGCCCTTTTGGATGGGGTCATGACAAAAAGGCATCTCTAGACCAGCTCACTTACCCGGTTAACAAGTATTAAATAAAATAACTAAGATACATTATAAAAAATAGTTAGATTATTTTCTGGTCTTAATCTGCTATGCTTAAAATGCTGTTTCAGGTCATGATAAGGCTTTATATGTGTCAGTAGCATAAAAAGCCTACTCTTCATTTTAAATATTTGCTTTTTACCCATTGCACTTAGGTGTAGGCACTTCTCACTTACACTGGCCCCCTAGAGACACACACACACACACACACACACACACACACACAAACATATACACACACACACACACACACACACACACACACACACACACACACACACACACACACACACACACATCATTGGCAATACTGGGTTCTGAATAAACTAAATCAGCATTTTAGTACAGGAGTCAGTACTGTTCACAGAAAATGATTGCTTTTCCCATATGCTGCATTAACTGAATCCCACTTTTGTGTGTGCTTGTTTTTGTAATCAAAAAATGTATCTACACATGAAGCTGGACAGCAGTATACTGTATAACAATACACCAGGTGCCAGCAGAATTGATTAAGTCAGTTAAAACTGACTCAGCAGGATGTTTATATGATGTACAGCTAGAAAACAAAGTGGGGGAGGGGATATTACTATTATTTCGTTGTTGCATTATGTGTAGGATGTTTTGATGCACTGACATCAGTCCTATGAGAGGTGCATGTATATTAAAAGTATGTCAATTCATAATTCTGTTATGGTTGTCTTAAGATCTCACTTTATTATTGAAAATGTGATTTCATTAACTGTAAAAATATTAGTGAGCAAAAAGTGCACATCATTTGACACAAATGTATTAGCTGTGTATTCTTTCAGTTTCAGCTGTATGTTTTATTAAGGTCTGAGAACAAGAAAGGAACTTATATTAAATAAATGCTTGCTTTCCTTCTGTTCCCTGTACACATCTGTCATTGTCAGATTGTTCAAGAAAATATGGCTGCTAATAGCTTACAGTGGAATAAACATTTGCATAACGGTTACCTCTGTGCCCATAACTCTGTGTTAATTGGCTGATGGTGATTAAAATGATTAAGTGACTGTAATTTATATGATTAACCAATTAAACCAGTCTCCAGTGACTGGTCCAGTGCAGACCTTCAAGTGCGGCTTGTCACCCAGTAGAAGAAGTCTGCAGTGTATAAAAGATGTTTATCAGAAACTGCTTCTACTGCAAACAGTGAAACCTTCCCCAGAATGCATTTATAAGAAGTGTAGCAGTACTTTATTAAATGGTTCTTTATGAGTGCGTCCCATCTCATTAGTTGAACAATTTTAAAGTGTAATGGTTGGACCACACATTTTTTGAACTTTTGTATTTGTATATACATGGGCTGTAGTATGGTGATCCTTTGTAAATCATTCAGACATTCTGCTCTAGACACTTATATTACTTTTATGCCTTTCATACACCCATTCCTTCACTTTCCTTGAAGCCAGGAGACTTGTGTATTCTCACTTCTTGTTTTTCAATAGATACTTGTGTAACTGTGCCATACAGTATATATTGAATTTTAATTTATTTTCTTTGCATCTTTGACTACAAGGGCCTTTTTAAGCCTAGCCATGCATCCCAAATCTCTGACAAGTTCTGGGACCCTTGGTAAGTGTAAGCAGGGGCTTGGGAGATGAAACATTTACAAGAAGGGGCCTGAGAGATGATGAACCATTTATAGGATGCCTATGTCAATTAGAGACATAGGTGCTAAACCAGGTATGAACTTCCTGTTCCCCATCCAGTTTCCAAAGTTACACTTGAATTGGGTTACGGAGGAGCTCTGCTTCACATGGATTGGGAACCTGTTCCAGAGAAGGGGTAATCCCTGGAATAAATACCTGTCTATCCAGCAGGTCCTATTTATATCACAGGCAAGGTTTAAGTCTTTAGAATGGGTAATTCTGGTGTTGTGTGTTTTGTGAATATGTAGGAGGTCCATCAGAGTTGGGTTTGACAATGCCATGTATGCCCTGGCATAGATCTCCCCACAGCAGCTTGTAAGAGACAGAATACAGGGATAGGGCCTTGAGCCAGCCTGCATAGGACATGTTACTTACACCCTGTATTCTTTTAGTGAGAAACCTCTGTGGACATTGCAATTGTTGGATATGCCTGGTTAAGTACATAGCAAAGGCAGGTGGGGGCTTCTTTACTCCTGCCTTCAGTACAGTGATATTTCAGTCGAATTTGCTTATCACATTTTTACATCTTATAATTTCACAATTTATATCTTATTATTGTTGGAGACTATATAAAGTGTGCTTTATTTTATTAGTTATTACCTCTATTTTCTCTTAGTACAGAATGCATTTGACAAAAAGATGTTAGCTGAATGTGCTGTTCTTTTTTTGAGGATCTGGAATATTCATGCATACATACAAAGAAACTCCATTGCTTCTGGACATGCTGCACCACAGTTTGGTGTTTTTGTCTGCTTTTGATGATATATGGCAGAATGCTTTGCTTTTATATATAATGCAAGCAAATGAACAACACTCAACACTTAAGATGAAGCAGGAACAATAATACAGCAGACATCAGGGCAGAGTGTTTATTTGTGAACTTCTTCCCTCCTCTAGACTTGATTATTCTGAGCCAAAGCAGTTACCTGTCCAGACTAAAACCTTGGGAAGGGTCACATCTAAAAGCAACCATTTATGTCTAGTGGACCCTACCCAGATAACAAACAGATCTAAACGATGAGATAAGAGCATGTCAAGATATGGTGCTAGAACACAGACGTGATACAGACCGCTCCTTACAACATCATACGCCTATTAGTTCTACTAGACACATCCTTTTCCGCTTTCATTGCATCACTTCAACCATCAAGGGGCTGCTTTTTAAGCTGTAGTGTAACGGAGGCTCTAGTTGGTACTGGAACTGTCACTGTCTCTCAGTCTTTGCACAGACTGCTGCATGTTAGGTCTGCGGTTTTGAGTCACTAGTATGTGACAAGATCCAGATACTCTGTAGCTTTAATGTGGATCATAATTAAATAACAAATGTACTTTATCTTTTCAGCAGAAGCAACAGAGTTAATGCATTCAGAATATGCAGGGTGAGAAGAAATAATACCAATAACCAGGATAACAAGGTTCTGGAATGAATACCTTTGAAGAAACAAAGGACCCCCTGGATATCATGTTCCTTATTAAAATATAGAACACCAATGGCAACTTGAGTGGCATAGACAGATAAAGCCCTGATTACAGCCCAGTTAACTTGGATTCAATTACCAGCTCAGACTGCTGATGGAGTGGCAAAGAGGGATGGGCATGCCCATCCTGGATGGGAGGGTGTTCATTGATGATACCCCCTTAGGGGTCTAAATAGGAGAGTTTCTCTCTCTAAAGTAATCGCTGAACATGGGAGGCAGGGAGTAGCGTGGGTAGGATATATAAAAGAGAAAAAAAAACATGACAGATGCAAAGATGGCTGAGCCTCCAGAACACCCCTAGGATCCATTACTATCCCCAACAATGCTGGAGTAGTTCTGGGGGGTAGGAGATAAGCTGGTAAACCCAACATGGATGTGGGGCACTGGGAGCTGGACTGGTTAAATGATGTCCCAAAGAGGTCCAAAAAAATTAAAAAATATGGAACACTAAGAATTCTAATAGGAAGGGTAGAAGAAATAGAGCCCCAGTGGCCCATCACCAGGAAAAAAAAAAGCAAACTGAAGGGGAAGAGTTAGTGAGGAAACCAACTGTACATTTGTCTGAAATAGGAAAATGGCACCATGTCCATGCACTTGTTGTATACAGACCATCTTAAGGGATGTGATATAAAAAAAGAACTGACAGTCTCATTAGAAGAGGTGAAGAGGTTCCAGCTTACTGGGAACTGAAATGCTTGCTTAGTCCTTGGTCCAGAATTGTGTAAGTCTCTCCCGCCGTTTCTTAAAGATCATTCCTCTTACCCCAATTTCCAATCACAGATAAAAGCACATTTGAAAACTCTAGGAAAATACAACTGCTATCTCTCTGGTCATATAACTTGACCTCTTCATACCCTTCTTCCCTCTACATACCTTATTCTGACTCTGTTTTTGATTGTGATTCTTTTTATCATGCGAACTCTTGACTTCCACGAAGTATGTTATGCATATGTGTATATATATATATATATATATATATATATATATATATATATATATATTGTGTTTTGTCAGTCACTCAGTATATAATGTCATTTATCTATTGCTTTTATACCTTCAAGACAACTATGATATTCACTATGTATACAATTTATGCATATATTGCAATTTGTCATTCACTCTGTATATAGTCATGTATCTCTTGTGTTTACCTTGAGCTGGCACTGAAATCAGTCCAGTGGGCCAGTGCTCTACCCCAATTAACAAATTAAAAATAAAATAAATAAATACAATAAATTAAGCTCACTTACTGTTACAACAGCTAAACTCAAGGGTAATTCTGTTGCTCTGAAGTTGGAAGTCACTAGTGTTAAAACCCAGTCTAGAAGAAGTAGTCTTAGATATGATAATCTGTCAGTAGTATAGCAAGGGTGAACCAAGAGAGGCAAATTGGCAATAACCCCAGGTGCTGACTTTTCTAGGGTGCAATCTATGTTAATAAAATAAATAATTTTTTTGCATAATATTTTTTTTATTTCCCTTTAAGGGAAACAAAGTAAGGGTAGACATGCCCTACATAGACGGTCAAGACATTTCAGCGTCCCTCCCACCCCTTTTACATCATCATGCATGGGCACCACCCCCAAAAACCTGTGATTGGCTGCACAGGTGAAGGGGAGTTTCAGAAAAGGCAATCACAAGGGCTTCATCTTTGGCACTCCAGTTACCGTATATTTTGCTCTTACTTTTTTGTTTAAATAAATCACTCACTGTGGGTGCACTAGTAATTTTGAAAAAAATAGGCTTGGGCTTTGCTCAGCTAGTTTATGGCTTTGTTGAAATTGAAAGTACTTTAGTACTGTTGATTCCAACCAGCAGTCAGAGAGACAAACCATTACCATTCCAGCAACAACCTGCTAGTGATTTTTTACCTGTTACTGGTGCTGTGGGCCTACCTTGCTATTAGAGATGGTGAGCCCCATCATTACCATGTGTTACATATTGTGTAGATGCTGTTGGAAAGAAACAAAAGGACTGCTATAGTGTCATTGCATTTGTGAAATGTATCCTGGTTTTCACAAAGTAGGGAGGTTAAAAGATTTTAAATATCAGTCTCGTAAACTTAAAAAGCTGTTAGAATAACAGGTTTTGTGTTAGTGTGTTGGCATGCACTTTCTGAAGAATAGGAAGTCTGCACTGAAACTCAAATGTCTGTCATTATTTAGCACGACTGATCGGTAGTGGTAGTGAGACAATGGCCAAAAAAATAGGGACAGATTTTAAATATTACTTTTATAAACGTATAAAGTTTCTAGAATAGCAAGTTTTGTGTGAGCATACATTTTCTGAAGAATGTGAAATTTGAAACTCAAGTGTATGTCATTATTTAATGACTTGTTCACAACAGTGGTGATGTGGGACAAAGGCCAAAAATAGGGACAGATTTTAAATATTGCTCTTATAAAGTCAAAAATATGCAGCCTACTTGAATTAACAGGTTTTGTGTAAGCATGCATTTTCTGAAGGATATGACATGTATGTCATTATTTAGTGACTTCAATCACAAGTCGTTTACCAGAAAACCACACATTTTATGTGAAATAGATGAAAAATAAGGCAAAAATCTAGACATTCTGCAGACATTTGAACAGTTGAGAGGTATGGTGGATGTGTCAAATTAAAATGTAATGCAACTGAGTGTAGCAGTTTGACCTAATGGAGTCTGTCAGTGACTCAAGTTAATACCGTACTGATATTTTAAGTGTCCCTGTCTGATTGGATTTGTCCCTAATTCTGATGAGAAGTGTCTGATTTGTAATGCATGGCATAGAAGCAAAATGTTGTGGGGTATCCTCCTGCTTTTGCTGCCAATACTGGTTATTGTGTTTGTTGTTGCTTTATAGGACAGAGAGAGACTTTTTTTTGGCCATTTTATGGGGTGACTAGATATTAGTTCTTAATTCACCAAGGCTGTTTTTATCTATTATTACTTGATTATTTCTACTGATTGGACTTTCAATGAATGTTGTGCTATTTTATGGTAGGTGGTTAGGGGAAGAAAGATATGAGATCTTAATTCATCAAGCCTGTTTTTATCTATTATTAGTTGAATAAATGAATGATGCTATTTCATTAAGTATTTTCTGAGAATGGTTTAGTTGCAATAAGATTGCTGCATGTTTGCCTTATAGCTTTTGTTTTAATGTAAGTCCATCATTTTCCATTTGCATTGGATACTTCCAGGATGCAATTTGTATTGTACATTTTTTTCCTCGTATGACTTGTTGAACAGTACTTGTACTTATTGTGGTGGATCACAGGGGAAGAGAGACAGGGAATTCAGAATAAGAATAACACAAAATGTCTCCATACGAAAGGAAGGACTTTCATGGAATTCCATGCATGTATAACAAGCTGATGCCATTCATTGCTCAACTGCTTATTAATAATGTGCACCTGAGAAACTGCATCTAAGTCTCCAGTCCAGTCCAGTCCAGATCCTGTTTTTATGTTAAAATATCTTGCATACTTTTATTGGCTGGAAATGGGAACTTTCAAGCCTGAAATTAATGTTGACACAGCAAAGTCATTTTCTTTCTTGCCATTTAGTTTTGGATCCTTAGTTACTATCATACCTAGAAGTGATAAAAGGGCAATCAGCGAATTAACAGGCTGCAGGCTGGACTGAATAGGTCGCTTTAGCCTAGGTTTCTTATTACAACTCTGACTTAATATTGTAAGGTAATAGAGTGTTGTGGAAATTTCATATTGACAACACGTACTCTCAGTAAACCATCATTCATATATTTGCCTAAGTAAGTAGCCATTGGGGTCACAATGACTCACAACACATAAACATCCCTGGGAATTGCACAATTTTAACAATGTACATCTCTGAATGCCCACCCTCATTTTGCTCACAGCTGCCATACATTGCTCCTTTTTGTATGTAACACAGTAGGCAAGCTATAGATGTGGATTGTGCCAAATTCCGAGCCTGTAAATTGATGGTATAAGCTAATATCTGGAAAAAGTGGGTTCATTTTCTTTTACCATGTGTTTTATTTGGATGTGAGAAAAGGGAGTGAAAAAATAAAGAAACAGCTGAACTTGAGATTTGATTTTTATGTACATAATATGCATTCTCTGTTTAGCAACACTGTTGTCACATCACAGCATCTTCCGTAACAATGGTAATTAACATTTCAGTAAACATAGACCCACTGACAAACTATAGACATAGAAGTTCTAACAGATCAGATATGCGTACAGTTACATAACTGGAATGTAGAATAGAGTTAAAGTAGGAGGAGAAGTGCTGGAGTAGTTGTTAGGTTTGGGGAGTTAATAGAGAAATGTAAAATGAAAGATAAAAGAAAGAGGTGATTATATGTAATCAGTGGGTTTAGAGTATGAATGGTATGGTAAGCACTGTCAGGAAAGGAGATATTGCCAGCACAGCTATCTGGAATTCTGTAAATAATTATATGTCAGTGGTGAATATTGAAATGATTTGTGTAAGATGCTTGTGTTAAACCACATTAGAACTGTATGCTATGTGTATATCAAACTTGTTTGTGCTGATATGTGTGCTGAAAAGGACTGGCAAAATGCTTGTGTTTAAAATGGATCCACAGTATGCCCTACTGGAAAAGAACAGGAATGTACATGCACTGTTGTGGAAACTGGGATACAGGAGGTTAACCTCAGTATAGTAAATTTCAGAAAAATTGCTGAAATTAAATTACTTTATGGCAGCAAGGAGACATAATGTCGATGCTGAGAAGCTTTCTGTATTGTCTTGGAAGTGTTTTATTGTTTTATGACTTCCAGCATTTGACATAGATCTGAGTTGTATGTATTTTCACAGTGAGGTGTTAAATGCTACCAGGTCCCATCAATGGTTGTTTTGGGGCCTGGGAATTAGCAGTCAGATGACAATTAATGATGTCATTCTGAAAGTTATCCCAGCAGTAATATTTGAGATATTAATTTAAGATGTCTCTTACAGAGACCCAGCATTCTCTATTTTGTCTTGGACCTGATAAGAAGACCCATTCACCACACATTTACCTTGCTATGTAAGTAAGTTAACTAGGGCATAGTAATTCTCTTAGATATAGTCAGGAATATAGCAAGGCTTATCTTAGATATTTTTCTTTATTTATCTGAGACTGTCCTGCAATGTTGTTTTAAATATTTCCTGTGATTTTGAACTCTCTTACTGTAAATATATATTTAGTATTGTTTTGTTCTTTTATTATTTATTATTAAATATATTTAAACCTTTCACTGCGGCTGATCTTTGTACAGATATTTAAGTTCTGAGAGTATTTGCATATTTATTTGGTGACACTGTGTAGGCCACTCCTAATAGCCTTGCTCTTGGACAAACTACCATTTGTATTAATAGTAACATTACACATTAAGATTGGACACCTTTTGTTAAGGGCCTTAACTAACTGATAAGGAGTTGGCTGATGGCAGTGATAACTACCTTATAGTCTGGGCAAAAGGAGGCATAGCTAGTAAACCTATGCCAGCCTTTCCCAGGTGTGTGTGTGTGCATAAATCAAACCTCAAAGAGTGTATGTCAGCTACTTGGGCAGGGACACGAAGCACTAGTTGGGCAGAAAGGGTGCTGGAGGTCTTGGTCTGGCCACTCAGCTGAGATCTTCACCCTATAGCTATGCCAGTGGGAAGTCTTATTGGGGATTGGGAGAAACAAGCCCTGGACTGACTGTGGATTCTGTGTGCTCTTAAGGGAAATTGCACTTGATGCAAACAGCTGCATCTGGAAATACTGTGTTTGCACCTATCATCCTCTCAGTGTACGTTTCCCACTGGTGCCAGTGGTGAGGATTGAGAATCCTTGATTACTGGTCCAGTGGTGGGGTGTCACAAGCACAATAACAGTTTAAGATGAGTGAGTTAACTGGGGGTATCAGGTATATGGGGGTAACAGATCAAAAAGATACTATGTACTTAGAGAAATGTTCATGGTGTGTCCTTTAGATGGATGGTAGCATTAAACTGTTTTAGTGAGTATTGTTTGCCCTGTGGCCTGAACAGTCAGAGAGTACATTGAATGATTAGTTAAATCAGAAGTTAAATGATTAACTCTGAAAATGAATTAAGCTTTCAATAAAACTTTCTGTTTGGACTTGCTTTTCAGCCTCATAGTCTCTTATATGTTTTTGAAAAGTTATTATCAATGTGTTTTTCCCAGCCCTGTTCAAAAAATGTTCTTTTTCTTCGTAGGTGAGGGGTGGTGCCAAATGAGGGTCGCACCCTAAGCTTCAAATGGCCTCTCCTGTGTAATCTACAAACTTCTGATTTCATGACACAAACTACAAAACAATCAAAATACTGCTACAGGTCTGGAAAGCAATGGCATTCAGCAGAAAAGCTAGTCAGTCCTTCGGTAAACTTTATTTCAATAAAAAATAAATAAGCGCTTTTGTTCACTTAAACCATATGTGAACTTCTTCAGACTCATCTGTAATCTACCATGGAATCTCAGACATGCTAGTTGGGAAATGGGAACTAGATATGTAAATCATGAAGCCAAACAATTGTTCTTTAATGAGTTGGGAAAGAAGGAAAGAGAAAGCAGGAGTGTCTTCAGTACATTTAAGAAACTTGGAAAGAAAAAAAAACAGAAGAAGGAAAACTATAAATTGGAAGAATAGAATTAGGTAATACACCAGGTGAAGAAAAG
This sequence comes from Protopterus annectens, assembly GCF_019279795.1. Taxonomy (NCBI): domain Eukaryota; kingdom Metazoa; phylum Chordata; order Ceratodontiformes; family Protopteridae; genus Protopterus; species Protopterus annectens. Next base: position 353,412,183 of record NC_056732.1, on the reverse strand, counting down.
ATACCTGCTTAGCTGATTGTAGAATAACATCTTCTACAGGTACTTCAGTGCATAAATGAATCAAATAAGGCATAGATAGATCTTAAAAAGTGTGTGTGCCTATTATTGCATACGTGTGTGTGTGTGTGTGTGTGTGTGTGTGTGTGTGTGTGTGTGTGTGTGTGTGTGTGTGTGTGTGTGTGTGTGTGTGTGTGTGTGTGTGTGTGTGTGTGTGTGTGTGTGTGTGTATATCAACTTTTGCTTTAAACTGTAGCAAACTGCTTGCAAGCAGCTGTTGCAGTTTGTACCGTGCATGGAGTACCTTTTTACCTGCTTTCTACCCTGGTTGTTTACTGCTTAAAATTCAACCCAATAAATAGACCTATCAAAGAGGATCTTCATTTTTAAATATAACAGATGCATTCTTAGCATATTATTTATTTATGAAAGAACACTCTTTGATAAGTTAGAAATACCCCACACTTGCACATGCATATGCACACACACACACATGCATTCCTTGCCTGTGGCTAGATGGCTCCTCCAGCACGTTTTGGCTACCTACTGGAGTTCCTTGAATGGTCTGGCAAGTTTATACTAGTATGTCACTTGTTAGTAGCTAGGGTCCCAAATCTTCATTGCTCTTTCTTGATTTGCAGGAAAGGCTGCCAAGAAGGTAGAGACAAAATGATGGGAATAAGGGATGAACCCACTTAAGCAGAAAATGTGTTACATTATGCCATGTGTCATGGGTTAGCAGCCATCTCCAAGAGTGGGACCATCTGAGAAAAGGATGTTAAATTATGACTGTTAGAAAGGATAGATCTCTACAGTACAGTGATAAGTAGTGTGGTGTATATGGATTTTCAAAAATTGGTCCGTGAAAAGACAAAACAAAGTCATAAAAATATATCTGTAAACAGTAAGATGGCTAAAAAAACAATGTGTGAAACAATAAGCTTTAGGGGCGATTACAGGTAAACCAGTACATAGTATATGACACTCAAAACTTAAAGAAATTAACAAGATAATGTTTTTATATGAAGCAGGAAGTAGATAGCATGCAATGGTAGAGCTGTACAATTTGATATACCAGGAAACAAAGTGTTCTTCATAGAAGTTTAGATAACCATCACAGTATGAAAGTTGGTCTGAAATGTACAGATAAGAGTACTCACACTCCAGAGAGTGTAAACACAATTCAACAGAAGAGAGAAGGATGGTCTCATGTTTACTGACAACCACCCTTTCATAAGCAGACTGACACAGTATGTGAGAGGTGTAATTACACTATGTATTTGGAGGCAAAGCTCTCGCATACAGACACTAATATCTCCAAGCAGGTTACCAGGGACACACACACACAAACACACTACACCTACTATGGATCAGACACATAAACTCACATATGCTGACCAAGACCTCAAAGGCTTCCTATATACTTCCCTCAGCACTCTCCTAAAAACTTTACAAAGACAACACTCCCCAGGACATGTATAACCATGTTTCACAATGCCTCAGCCTCTAAACCCTTAAGGCAAACTACCACACAACCCAATATATTGGTCATTGGAGGTAATTGGAGACTCTGTTGTGAGACACATTGATGTCCCCTCAATAGGTTGAGAAAGGAGACAGTCACAGTCAGTTGCCTATCAGGGGAAAGGATCTGCCAAATCATACATGCACTCAAGATATTGAACCACAGGTACCAGAATGACTGTGTCATAGTCCATCTGGTTGTTAATGACCTGAGATGTACCTCCCTAAACTACATGAAGAGAGACATGATAGAGCTTTCAGATTATGTGTCCCAATCAGGTATGAGCCTTGCATTGAGCAGCATTCTACCTTCTTTAAGGATAATGCCACAATATAAACAGAACCCGAATGACTTTAACAATTGACTTAGTGGTGTCATTCTACGGGCGTCCAATATTTCTCAGCTTGGGAGAACATGATTGACAGACCATGCTGCTTTGCCAGGGATGGTCTGTACCTGTCCCCACTAGGCTTTTGGATATTGGCCAAAACAATATACACCTCCTATAGTACCTTTTTAAGCAATGCCAATCTGATAAACCTTCCAACAAAGTAAATTCTACACAAGATAAACTAAAGGTATTACTACTAAATACTAGGTATCTCAGCAAGAAGCTCCCCTCCCTGGAAGCTCTCCTCAGCCTAGAGGGTGTTACTCTGTGTCATTAATGAGACATGTTTTAAAGCCAAGAAGGCACACTGGCAAGGCTATAATGTCTTCCACATATTTAGACCAGCTACTGCACAAGAAGGTACAAGAGATGGAGGTATATCAATCTATATAAAAAGTAAGCACACCTCAAAATTGGTCAAATAATATGACATGCTTGAGCTTCTCCATGCCCAGCTAACCCCTTAGTAAAGGTCAGTACCATATCATTGTTAGCTATAGGTCCACATCAATGACCAACATAACCATATCTCGTACTTATATCCAGGGGTTACTCACAATTCAGCTCAACACCATATTCAAGGATGATTTCAACTATTCCACCATAAACTGGGAAACATATACAACCACAAATATGCAGGTTCAAAGATTCCTGGATTTTGTCAATGCAAACACCCTGGTACAGCTAGTCTACACACCTACTAAGGATGCAAATATCCTGATTCTGGTATTCACAAATATGAGGAAACATTGCACCTCCTCCTCCCCTTGTGTAATGTCCTCACTGGTCAGATCAAATCACAAAGTGGTCACTCTTGAAATAAATATAAAGGCTGAACTCCCAGCAAACCCCAGAACCTTTAAGAAGTTTACCAAGGCTAACTACTTCCTGTTAAGTGATAGCATAGTTAAACTATAAGCTCGCCCAAACTCAGAGAATACTGTGGCCTATGCACAAGGGTTTGTGGAAACCCTGCACAAACATGTAATTAACTGGATAGAAACAGCAGTATCAAATGGAAATAAATTTAGTGCAAACTCCAAAAAACAAGCCCCCTTGATGGACCTCTAGTATAAATAGGTTTACAACAAAATAAAGAAAATCCTGTCCAAAAGTAGGAAGGGCTATGCCCAAAAGACGAAAAACCTCCCTCATCAGTCTCAACAGGCAACTCATGGGAATAATCAAGTCCACCAAAGCCAACTGACAGGCAAAAATAGCCTCCCAGGCTAAGGTTAACAATAAGGCATTTTTCAGCTATGTACACAACCTTAAAGGAACACTTTACAGTGTGCTGAAGTAATAGTAAATGGAATTTCCTATACTAAACAGGAGGATATAATAAATTTGCTGGCCAATAAATTTAGCTCCAATTTCACTCCCTATCATCCCCAGATCCCCTCAAAGAATGCTGTTTACCATTTCTTCCCCAACTATCACTAAAGAACAGGTTCGCACTGCACTCTCCAGAGATAAAAACATTGCATTAATACTTCCTGATAATATCCCAGGATGCCACTTAAATAGCTTGAAAAATTATCTATCGGGTCCACTAAAATATCATTTTAATCACAGCCTTCAGACAGACTTCATCCCTAGGGAATGGAAGACTGCAACAGTCACCTCTCCACACAAAGGTGGACCATCAACAGACTCAGAGAACTAGAGACCCATACGTTTGACTAGTCTTGCATGCAAGGCCATGGAAAGAATTATCATAGACTTGATAAACAAATACACAGGAAATCTTCAAACACTGGACCCATCCCAGTCTGATTTTTTTTCAAGGGCAGATCATGTCTACTAAACTTGGTAGACTTCTTCAAGAAGGTCACTAGAGCCAAATGGCACATACTGCCCACCTTGACCTGGGAAAGACATTTGACACAATACCTCAAATGGGTATTATAAACAAACTCACAAATTTGGGCATAAATCTCTGTGTTACCAGATGGATATCTAAATGGCTCACAGCTAGGGCACATGAAGTTAGGGTGGGGGAACCCACCTCCACCAATAGGCCTGTTACTAGCGGTGTCCACTCCTATTTGGAATATACTTCTCTGAAGTCAAGGTAAATGAACAGGGCCCTTGGCTAACCAAATCTGCTGATGACTGCAAGTTGGATGCAATCACTGAATCCCTAAAGATGTAGATATCCTCCAGGAGGGTCTGGCACAGACAAATAACATGTGCCAGAACCAACACCTAAAAGTCAATGCAAACAAAATTCAAAACTATACCATTTGGGAAGACCTCTCCTGCAAATTACGACATCAATAACACTCCCCTAAGAGTAGACCCTAGTAGTAAGGGACTTGGGAACTCAGGTTAACAGTAACCTGAACTTTGGTCACCTTGTGCCCATGGTAGTGAGAAACTGCTTCTATGTGGCACAACTTTTAAGTAAGGGCATTGTATCTAAATCTAAGGAGATCACAGTCCCACTATACTCAGCCCTCATTAGACCAATAAATGAGTACAATGCACCCTTCAGCAAGTACCTGACCAGGGAATTGCAACAGCTGGAGCAGCCACAGAGGTTCACCACTAAAAGAATACAGGTAGTAAATGACATGTCCTATACTGACCACCTCAAAACCTTGACCCTGTACTCAGTCTCCAGCAGACTGCTGAGGGGTGAGCTATGCCTAACCTACAAAGCATTCTCTGATCCAGCCCTGATGGATCAGCTACACATTCACAAAATAAACAGCACCAGAATTATCTGATGTAAGGATCTAAACCTTGTTTGTGGCATAAACAAAACATGTCGGGGGGACAGTTATGTGTCTCAGAAATTGCCCCTTATCTGGAACAGAGCTGTTTCCTAATCATATTCAAATGCAATTTGGACCAATGAATGGGAAATTGCAGATTCATCCCTGGCTTATCATCTGTGATCCTTATGGATGTGGCAGTTTGTAGATGCCTTAAGGCATAAGCATATATCAAAGCCATTCTAGCCTGTGGGCAATGATAATTGGGCAAATTGGGCTATGAATGGCTAAGCTTAAAAAGGCTCTAGGGACATTAGCCTAGTAACCTTCTATGATCCTATGATCCTATAAAGGAATCAGTATCCTGGCATGCAGATGAAATCTCTGGTCTTCAGTCTCAGGAAAGAGAGATAAGGAATAAAGTGTGAAAATGAACAAAATAAGAGGAACTGCAGCAAAGGTATGCAAAGCTAGAAGATAGCTCCAGGAAGGAAATTACTGGATTCTTAGCAATTCCAGGACATGTGACAGATGAAAACTGCACGATATTCATGAGGAAGTGTCTGCAAGAATGGACTGTGATTAAAATGGAGGAACTACTGATAGAGAAAGTGCATGAAGTCAACATACCACAATTCACCAGCAGAAAGCAACCTTGACCTATTACAGTAAAAGTTCAGGCTTACAGTCTAAAGACGAAAATGTTAATTATTTTGGGGGGAAAAGGGCAGCCTTCAAAGTAGGGGATGCCCAAGTGCTTGCTAATAATGACTTTTCTCTGCAGACTTGGGGACAGAAGAACACATTTCTCCCAGTGATAAAGAAATACAGAAACTTACACCTCTGTCCAGTACAAGACAACTTATATTATTTTATAGCAGTGTCAGTGTTGGTGTTGCAACAGGTAGCACACATACCTTTGGTTCAGAAGGCTGTGGTTTCTTTCCCACACCAGGTAAATGGATTACTAACACTGCGGTGCAGCGTATGGGGTGGGGCATTGCACTCCTGAGTGTGTCCTCTTTTGAAAGAGACATTAAACTGAGGCCTCATCTGCCTGAGTTGGTGCTAGCAAAGGTGGATATAAAAGATTCCACAGCACCTGCTGAAAAGAGAAGGGGGAATTTCCCCAATGCCCTTTCCAAATTTCTCTTTGTAGTATAAATACCACCTCAGGTCTCCCTTCAAAAGGGGCTGCTAGCTTAATGGGACTAACCTGCTCAACAAAGGACAAGTAAAAAAAAAATAACTAAATAAAACATTCCTGTTCTTGTAAATGGAGAGATATTTCATCTCAGTACAATGTATTACTTTTGCTTTGTTGAAAATAAATTGACACATGGTATTGTGAGAAATTAAAGAGTATACAAATGCAGGGCAGTTGAATCTCTAGAACACAGACATCAGATATTTTTAAATACTTCTTTGACTGCTCCACCATTTGGAAAACACTTTTTGATTTCCATGATGAGGTGGACAGAAGAAGATTCCTTTCCCAAGAGGCAGACGTAGATAGTGAGGCGGAGGTGTAGGGAGGTAGTTTATAGTGATAGGTTGAATCTGTGAGTTTGTAGGTGATATTACCAATGATGGATAGAAGGGGGTGGATATTAGATGGGCATGTAGATCCAGACAATCTCCAAAGGTAACTTTCTATTGAGGAAATAACTGATATAGAAAGATGGTATGTTTAAGGGAAAAACTTCTACAGTAGTTGAAAAGATGACATGAGCAAAATTGTATATCAAACTGGGGACTTATGTGAATATAAAGATTAAAAATGGATTGTGAGTCAGAAGGGAGCATAAGCAATAGGGCAGATAACACTGCAAGCATTTTGGAAAGAATAAGAACAGGAGCAGTAGGAAAGACTTCAGACATGAGATGATTTTTCACCTCAGCGTAATACTGGATTCAATCATTCTGAACCAGCGTGATGTAATAACATTTAGTGCCAGTCAGGAGTGAATGTGAGGGAAGCCACATAGCTGCCACAGGTGATCATTAGTTTATGGAAAAGGTTGCTGTAACAAAGAATGAAGCTCTGCTTTGAACTGGTCAGTAATTTTAGTCCATAATTCCTGTCTTCTGGGGAAGAAAATATTCCTCAGATCCTCTTAGATGTTTTTTTTTGGCTTTAGATTTTTTCTACATCTAGCAGTCCAAAGACCAGAAAATGTTCCTCCACATGGATTTGTTTTCAAGAGTCAATGGCATGGTAACAAGAAAAGGAAAGTATGAATGTCCATCAGCAGGATTTGTCTTAATATGTCATGGGGTCATCATTTCCTTCACACCTCCACGTTTTAAACATGAATCCCTTGAGATTACAGAGCAAACTGAGAAGAGGGAGAAGTCTTTCCAGCTTGAAATCAATATTACCAGTGGATCCATTCCCTCAGCCATCTCATGCATAGTTAGCTATATCATTGTGTTACATTTTTCTTCCTCTGAGCCAAGATGACTTGATTCTATGCAACTGTTCATCTTTATGTAGACTGATCTCCCTTACAGGCAGAAGGCACTGGCAGTGTAGTCCTGATTACAGCCATACTGCAGGTCAGGGTATATTTATACTATGCTTTACCAACTTCTGAATCCCCCAATTGATGTGCATGCGATAAATGCAACAGTAGGTCATCTTACACACCCACATATGCACCACTCCCAGCGCTACAAATCTGCTACCCAACAAAAACTTCTTGATGCCTCATTCCCCAGTTTTCACCGGGGTGCTTCTGCTGTGTTACTGGGGCATCCCTTCTCTCCTCTTTCTTACTCATTTCCTTTCTACTCAGCTGGTCTTTTGACACAAAAACCTTTAACTGAGACCCAGATACCAGCACCATAGATAAACACTTTGCTCCATGACAGTCAGTAGATGTACTTGTCCTTCTTTGACATTTTGCTCTGAGATGCATAATTTGTATTGCATGTTATATATTGGGGTGATTACCTTTTGGATTACTCTTTTATGCTGATGTTGTCTGACAACTGCATCTTTATATCTAGTGTATCTATATATGGCTATGTGATATCACCTAACTTGCATTTTATTTAACTATAATTTCATTTGATTTTTTGTGATGCCTTTGTAAATGGTGAGTATCTGTAGCACAAACAATACACAATATATATTTCACATAAAAGCAACAATTTAATTAATATGCAAAAATCTCATAATAGAAAAAGTTAACGGCTAGGACAGTTTGTGAAACAGCTGTTTGTCAGTTTTTGTTCCCCAAGTTAGTAATTACTTGGCAAATGAGTGTAATGGAAACCAGCCACACAAAAACAACATTAGGATGTGTTGCAAAATCCATCACTCCTCTGCATTGAGAGTTTATTATTGTACCCCTCTGTCTAAATATAACCACTGTAAGACAACTAAGCTTTGGGGTAAACATCAAATTACCATAATGGAATAGTGTTAGTAGATACTAGTTTACAAACTGACAGTAACATAATGGTGCTCTCCAAAGAAAGAAGCCAATAAAATGATTTTGTCATAAATACAGTGTTGCTGTGTTTATAGTTCTGTATACGAGTGCATCAGAAATACAAAAAATAGTTTATATATTTCAGAAACAGGAATGCTGACTTAGGTAACAAATAAGGAACGTCATCTGGTTGTATGTACCTGCTCATTCCTTTACTTAAAAGATGTCACACATCCCATTTTACCTACAATGTAATCTAGCCCTTTACATATATTCGGAAGAAACAACTTACATCTTCCAAGTGTTGTTGAACATTCTTGACAATTCTAACTATACAGTCTACTCAAGAAAAGCCTTCCAAGTATCTACTGCCTTTCTGCGAGAAAAAAAAAAAGACTAAAAATTATTATCTTTTAGAGTGACTAATATGTTCATAACCAACACTGGGGTTTGTTATTGGGACTGATGACTGCCCCTTGATGTTTTGTTTTTTTTTTACCTGTGGAGGCAGTTTGGCCTGATGAAGGGTATATTAAAAAATGGGGTACTAAAAGGGAGCCTGCACCAAAAAAAGAAAAATAATTATTAGTCATCTATATGTCAAGTAATTCTGCTTTCAGTCAACTAGTCAACTATCTGTTGGATTATAATGTATACTAATGCCAGAGAATCACACTTACTGTGTTCTGCTGCAAGGCATGGGACTGTTAATTTGTTTATCAGGCACATTAAGAGTGCTAAGGAATGCAGCTCTTGTAAAATAAATTTTGTGAGAATTCTTAATATTTCACCTGCAAACCATAATAATACAAAAATCATTACTGGGTGAATTTAGTGATTACTATTTTACTGAAGAGTCATAAAGCTATTTCAGTTTTAAAATTATAGATAAAAAAATGTACGTGGACACTGATGTGATGATATGGGCTAGTGCCAGCATAGCTAGATGGAGTTTTGTAAAGAATGATATCCTTTGAATATCGAACTAATGTGTACAAGATGCTTATGTTACAAATGTATTGGAACTGTATGGCATTTGAATATCAAAATGTATTTGTAAAGTTGCTAGTGTTAAAAATGGTATCAACAGTGGGTCCTGCTGGACAGAGGAATATACATGTAAGACTGCATGCATATAGGTTAGCAAAGGACACTGGAAGAAAAGCAGTTAACCTCAGTCCAGATAGATTTGGAAAATAAGTGAAATTAAATTAGCTGTTAAGCCATAAACACAGCACCTCACTGTGCTGAATAGGACTGAAAACAGTAGGTCTGGAAGAAGCCTTTGTTCATTAGCTCAGAAAAAGAGGGAAAGCCCCAGGCACTGCCATAAACATTTAGATGTGTATTGTAGCTGTATATGCTAAATTCCTGCCTTAGCTTCAAAGGGAGATACTGTGAGAACCTAGAGTCAGGTGACCAGATGAGGTCATTCTTCCAGCCGTCTTAGAAATTATGTTTTAGGTATTACAGTGGGAAATCACTCAGCACTGAGTATTCTGTCTTGGGCCTGACAACAAGAAAGACCATTCACCACATCATCTGCCTCGCTCTATTAAGTAAATATGAAATAGTAATTTTCCTAAATTCAGTTAGTAATATAGTGAAGCTTAGTTTAGATATTGTTTTTCTTTATTTGTCTGAGTCTGTCCATCAATGTTATTTTCAAGATTTTCTGTGATTTGAACTATCTGGTTTACTGTAAATATATATTCAGTATTTTCATGTTTTTTATTTTTATATTATTAAATATGGTTAAAACTTTTATTTTGGCTGGTCCTTTTAGAAACTATTAAACTTTGAGAGTGCTTATATTTATTTGGTGACAGTGTGGGCCACTCCAGAAGGCCCAGCTGTCTTGGTCAACTACTACTATTTGTATTAGTATTATTATTACACAGTATAATTGGGTCATCCATGGTGGTGCAGCGGTAGTGTTGTTGCCTCACAGCAAGAGGTTCTCCCGTTCAATTCTTGGCTGAATAGCGGGGAGTGCCTTCTGTGTGGAGTCTGCATATCCTCCCCGCGGTTGGGTGGGCGTTCGGAAGACATGCGTAAATGAGCGTACCTTTGTTGAAGGTTGTACGTCAAGCTGGCACCTCGACGTTCATCAAAATCTACTGCCAATCATTAGCGGATCGGAGTTCCGCTGTGGTGACCCCTAACTGGGAAAAGCCGAAAGACAACAACAACATTACACAGTATAATTGGACACCCATTGTTAAGGGCCTTAGAGTAGCTGATTGAGGAGTGTCTGCTTGCAGTGATAACTACCTTATACTCTGAGCAAAAGGGGGCACAGCCAGGTGTGTGTGTGTGTGTGTGTGTGTGTGTGTGTGTGTGTGTGTGTGTGTGTGTGTGTGTGTGTGTGTGTGTGTGTCAGCTACTTGGAGCAGGGGACACGAGCACTGGTCACAGAGAGGGTGCTGGAGGGCTTGGCTTGGACACTTGGCTGAGGACCTAACCCTACAGCTGTACCAGCAGGGAGTCTTTCTGGGACCCTGGGGGGAGACAGATATAAAGAAATCCAGACCCCGGGCTAACTACATTCCCTGTGCGTCCTTAAGTTAAATTGTACTTGGTGCAGAGAGCTGCATCTGGAAATACTGAGTGTATCTATTTGTCTCAAAGTGAACTGTCTCCCACTGGTGTTGGTGGTGAAGATTGAGCATCCTTGATCACTGGCCCAGAGAGGGGACGTCACAACTTATGTAGTGGAACATAACATGATACTTATAATAATGAAATGGTAAAACAAAACTAGACCATTGGCAAAGATTATTCATAAAATATACAGATCTTTGTTGTTTCTCTTTCTGACTGCCTGTCTCTGTGTATAAACAATTTTGAAACACTTCAGCATGCACCAGCCATTAGTATGATTTTTGCAAGAAGCTGATTTATACATAAGTAGTGAATATGCCCAGTAACTGAAGATGTCACAGAAATAAGTAATAAGGATATCAAGTAAATATGCTTTACCTGTATGAGATGGTGATTTTCTCTCTAAAAAACAAGTCCAGTTTACATATGCAAGGTTTTGGGGAAGAGAAGGTTTCTTGAAAGAGATGAAACAAGTTAGTTTGCCAACAGTGTTAAATGGAAGTGTGTAATCATAGGTTCATAGGTTTATAGTGATGACCACCAGGGTCTTTACAAGTCTAGTCATGCAACCCTGCACAGTTTTATCCCAAAGTTCCTTGAATGCCTATATGGTGGGGTATGTTAGTAAAGAGGTAGCTAAGTATTATGTGGGAGGGTATGTTGGTTAGGGATTACTTTACTTACTGCCAACTTCTGTCCATCAGCAGCATGGGGGCCAGAGCAGAGATGAATTTGTGATTTCCCATCCAATGATCAAGGTTTCTTTTTAACAGGGTCAGGGATGAACTCTGCTTCATGTAAATGGGGAGCTTATTCCATAGCGTGGGGATCCTTTGAGACACATATCAATCCCTCCAGCAGGTTCTATTTATGTTGCAGACAAGGTTCATGTCCTTGGATCTAGTGTTTCTGGTGCTGTTGGTTTTGCAGATGTGCAAGAGATCCATCAGTGCTGGATCTGAGGATGCCTTATATGCTAGGCATAGATCACCTTTCAATAACCTGTAGGCAAAAAGCAGATGCCCTGAGCCGCAGTTCATAATTTGTTTAAATGATTTTAGGCAAAGACAACAGTACAATGCAAAAGCTAGTAGGATCACTTAATAAGTATACAGTTTTGATAGAGACTATTGGATGCAGTGGTAGTAAGATGGCAAAACAGTAATATTGACCTTGATATGTAGTGCAAGATTCAGCAGAAATATCTGTAGTAGATATCTAGATATGGCCCTGGCTAGACTACAAAATATGATGGTTTTGTTAACCCGTATAACCTTTTTGAGGAAAAAAGTGGAGAACACCATATTATATGTTGATAGGCTTGGAAAGGAAGAAGGGCGGCCACGGTGGTGCAGTGGTTAGCATTGTCGCCTCAAAGCAAGAGGTTCTCTGGTTTGATCCTCGTCTGGGGTGCCTTCTGTGTGGAGTCTGCATGTCCTCCCTATGGTCGCATGGGTTTCCTCCGGGTGCTCCGGTTTCCTCCCACATCCCAAAGACATGCTGCAAGTGGATTGGACACTCTAAATTGGCCGTGTGTGTGTGTGTGTGTGTGTGTGTGTGTGTGTGTGTGTGTGTGTGTGTGTGTGTGTGTGTGTGTGTGTGTGTGCCTTCTGTGGAAGGCTGGGCGCCGGGCTGGCAACTCAACACTGCAAAACTCCACTGCCAATCATGAGAGGACAGGTGATCCGCTGTGGCGACCTCTAACCAGGAAAAGCTGAAAGAAGAAGAAGAAGGCTTGGAAAGGAAGAGTTACTTGGGGAAAGGATAAATAAGTTACTACCATTCCAATGAAGTGCACCTTTATAAAACATTGCCTGGACATCACGCTATATCTGACCACTACTTCCATATGTGGATGCTAAACACCACAGGAGGTCTGCATGTTGTTTGATATCATTTATGTGTTACCGCTATCCAGAGGGATACAATGCTGAACCAGGCCATATGTATCTACAGTGTCTTTCTTTGAAAGATACACAGGCTGTTGTAATTTTATGGAAAATATCCAAGTTTAGGCATTTATATACTTTCAATAAACTAAATAAATGAAATAAAATAATCCCTATCCCAATCCATACTTGTGCAGATGCATTATAACATTCAGATAATGGCTACTATAACATGCTCTTGGAAACTATGCAAAAGTAGAGCATTATTCTACTTAAGTAACAATATAATAAAACATATATGTTATTGTCTTGCATATCTAAAATTATAGAAGCCATTTTGTAAACGATTCTGCCTGGTCACATAGCAGCTATTTAATGTTTTGTAAAGTGCCTATTCTCTGTATTTTACTGAAGTCTTAATGTACTTGGCTCACTTGATTTCTGCAGTATGTGGAGTGATTAAAATGTCAGGCATTTCATGAAATGACTGATGTTATTGCTACAGTCATGCTGTGAAGCCTGGTGTTATGGGCATTCTATTAGTCTTGTTGACTGATCACTTTAACCATATTTCACAGTGTCAAGTAATTGCAAGGAAATGTGGACAGGATGGTTTTGATTGGTTTCTTAACAATATCAGTTAGATGTTGACTGACTTGGACACATTATCTCATTATGTGAAGATAAGGGCTAATTAAAAGAAGGAGAGAGTCTGTCATTTCTATGCTGGCAATCCATAAAGAGATCACACAGACCTGTACAAAACACAGTTATTGAACACATACTCTGGCATTGTTTTCACAATGCCTTATTAAAGGTTAATTAGAGTAAACTGATGCAATAATGTTTCCATGCAAAATCAAGTTTCCTTGGATCAAAACTACACACTGAAATACCAGCAATAACTTAAAAAAAAAAAAAACAGTTGTGCATGTAAAAAAAAGCTTGATGGTTATGTTTCTACCTTAAAGGTACAGACATGGGGCTCAGTTATCAGCTGTGGACACTGTTTGTGTAAAGTTTATATATCCTGCCGTCCCCTGTGTTTGTCCTTGTATTCTTTGGGTACTCTCATTTTCTCCCAGGAATCTATGGGTTAATTGACCATTGTAAATATATCAATGTATACTGCATTGTACATTATCTTGTGACCCAGATTATAGATGACAGGGGCTTGAGAAAATCACTTAATTAATACACAACTAAATAAAAAATAAATAAAAAATGTTGATTAGACTGAAAAATATAAAAGGATGTCAAGAATCTAAATGGCAATGCTCAGATCTGCTCTGAGCTACAACAGAATGGCATTAAATATACTGATCCCAAGGATATTGCCAATATCCTGGCAGATCGATTCAATGCCAACTTCACCCTCCTCTCACCCCCTAAATGGCCCATCTCAATACCGGAAGATTGCCAAATTCCGGTAATTACGGCCACACAGGTAAAAAAACGCACTCTTCAAAGCTAAGAATGCAGCATCCATGGGACCAGATGACATCCCGGGCTGTGTACTACATGAACTACAAAATGAACTGGCACCTCACCTTAGTGTCATGTTTAATCATACCCTCACCTCAGGCTTCATGCCCACTGAGTGGTGCACAGCTACAGTTATCCCACTCCACAAGGGTGGATCCACCTTGGATCCCGGGAACTACTCATCAGTCTGACGAGCCTGATCTGCAAGGCCATGGAACATATTATCATGGAACTTATAAACAAAGACATTGGCAACCTTCAAACACTGGACCCCACCCAGTTTGGGTTCGTGAAGGGCCGATCTTGTCTCCTGAACCTGATTGACTTCTTCGAATCAGTCTCCAGGGCCATGGACGAGGGTAAGGCAGTCCACATAGCCTATCTGGACCTTGCCAAGGCCTTTGACACCATCCCCCACTCTGGAATCATAGATAAACTTACTAAGCTAGGCATTAATCCCTACATCACTCGATGGGTTACCAACTGGCTTACTGACAGAACCCACACTGTAAAAGTAGCTGACTCCAAATCCAGCTCCAGACAAGTGACAAGTGGAGTACCTCAGGGCTCAGTCCTGGGACCTCTCTTGTTTGGCATCTATTTCTCCGAAGTACAGGCCAGTACTAAGGGACTCTGGCTAACAAAGTTCTCAGATGACTGCAAACTGGGAGCCATAATTGAATCCCCAAATGATGTGGATACTCTACAAAAGGGCCTTACAGAAACAGATGCTTGGTGCCAGAGCCATGGGCTCAAGCTCAATGCCAAGAAATGTATAGTTATCCCCTTTGGGAAAAAACATGTACCCATGAATTACCACATAGGTGGCAGTACGCTAAACACCAAAAGTATGATAAGAGACTTAGGGACACAGGTGGACAGTGGTCTCACCTTCAATAACCACGTCACCACAACAGTCAGGAAATCCTTCTATGTGGCACACCTCATCACTAAAGGCTTTTCATCCAGAAAAAAGAGGTCATTGTCCCACTGTACTCATCCCTCATTAGACCCATTATAGAATACAACACCCCATTTGGTATGTACCTCTCAAGACATCTGCAACAACTGGAAAGGCCGCAGAAATACCTCACTAAAAGTATCACAGACCTAAAGCAGATGCCCTATGCTGACCGCATTAATAAACTCCAGCTATACTCTGTCGCATATCATCTACTCCGAGGCGATCTCCGCTTACCATACAAGGCCATGTCAAACCCAGAGCTGTTGGACATGCTACACTTAAAGAAATCCCAATCCCTCAGAGCCACACGCTCCAGGGATCTAAACCTTGTCATCACAATAAACAAAACATGCTGGAGGGATAGGTTCCTGACCCGGAGACTCCCCAGACTCTGGAATAGACTGCCCATACATGTCAAGCAGAGTACCTCTTTGGCCCTCTTCAAAAGGAACTTTGATGACTGGATGGGAGAAAGGAAAATCACCCCAGGGATCACATCTGTTGCCCTGCTAGACAGGGGTCCAGGGAAGTAAATAGGGAACAGGGAAGAAATAGCCAGGGAATTGTTATGGCTAGGCTTGTATAGGCCCTAGGGCCGATAGCCTAGTACCAACCTATGAACCTATGAACCTAAGGATCTCAGCATAACACCAAGATCCATCTGTCCATCCACAACCATTTTTCCCATTTTTGCATATGATGTCAGGGTATCACTTCAACAGTGACAATATTCTAGAGCCAAGGCTCACGCCACAAAGTGGCTAGCCCTGATGCGGTTGTTCTTCTGTAACACACACACTCATGTACACACACCTAGGGCCAATGTAGAGTGTCCAGTCCACCTACTGCATATCTATGGAATGTGGGAGGAAACCGGAGCACCCGGAGGAAACCCACATAAACACAGGGAAGACATGCAGACTACACTCTGAAGGCACCCCAGCCAAGAATCAACATGGAGAACCTCTTGCTGTGAGGCAACTACACTACCCACTGCACCACTGTGCTACCCAGATATGAAACTGTAAAAACTGGTAAGCATACCCACTGTTGATTAACTCATATTCTCCAGTTAAAGCCTTACTTGCATATATTGTGTATAGATTACTATTTTTTTTCATTCTGTCTTCCTTTCTTTCCCATTTTTTCATTCTTTCCACCTTTCCTTCCTTTACTTACCCCTCTTTGTGTGTGTTCTTTTTCTTCCTTCCATCTGTAGCCCACCCTAGAGCTTTACTTTCTAAGTGCCCTTAGCTATTTTCTCCATCTCAGAGCTGTAGTCAGTGTATCTGGCACCCCTCATCTCCAAGCTGAGGAACAAAAAAATAAAAGGTCCCCTACTTTATTCTTTTAAACACTGCAGCACACCACTTGCTACAACTTACACCGCACATGAAGTAATGAAGTGCTTCAGCCCTGAACCACAAAAGCAGTACTGCGATTCATTTCCATGGTGACAGAATGCCAGTACTACAATGCCAACGGATAGGATATGGTGATCACACACACACCCCCAACACATTGTGCTAACCATCCCCACCTTAGCCATGCATCTGCTTTATATATTATAATGATGTTATACATTCTCCTTACATAATGTAAGAATTAACATTGTTTTATTTTAAAGGAAGCTAGCTTGCCATTACCTGTTAAATATGTCTATTATTCTGAATTACATTTTTGAGCATTTGCTGAACCGTCCATACAAGGGAGGAGATATAAGTTACAGATATATGTTCAATATGTGAAAACAGAGCTGCTGTAAGGCGGCTGAGTTTGGTGCCATTGATACACTTATAAAACGTTTGTGAGTATTTTTGTGTGTATTACTGGAAAGCAAGGTAATGTTGTGGTTTGTAATGTGATGAACAGGAGGTTAGGTGCACATTATATAATCTTAATCTGCTTTTTTTTAAACCAACACAAAATTGTCCTTACTGCACTTCCAGTAATTTGGGCATATTACTTTTGATGTTAATTAGGCTGATTTCTTTTAAAGGATTATGAACCTCATTTTAAAAGTAATAATCAAATTTCATCTACACATCCCTTTTCTAAATGATTTGTCCTAGTGAGGGTCACAGTAGTGCCAAGCTGAACTGGGAAAATCAGACCATATCTTGTGTGATTTTCAGGCATTCTCAGGCAAGCTAAGAGATATAACCTGCTACTGTATTTCATAAGAGGCTTCAGACAACCATGGAGAAAGTGATAAAAGGTGGGATAGGCAGATGGATCATCTGTCAGGGAAGAGTGGAGGATGTTCATAGGGTCATAGGTAGGTACTAGGCTATCAGCCCTAGGGCCTATACAAGTCTAGCCAAAAAGGTACCCTGTCTTTCACCACCCATGAAAATAATTTTCCTGTGCTCCTGTCGAGCAGAGCCACAGAGGTGATCCCCGGGGTGAATTTCCTATTTCCCATCCAATCATCAAGATTTTTCTTGAAGAGTGCTAATGAAGAGCTTTGTTTGATATAGATATGTAGTTTGTTCCAGAGTACAAGAAGTCTCTGGGACAGGAATCTATCCCTCCAGCATGTTCTGTTTATTGTGGTGACAAGTTTTAGGTCCCTAGAGCATGTAGCTTGGAGGGATTGGGATTTCTTTAAGTGGAGCATGTCCAACAGCTCTGGGTTTGTAATAGCTTTGTATGTTAGGCAGAGATCGCCGCTGAGTAGACGATATGCGACAGAGTAAAGCTGGAGTTTTTTTGAGACGGTCTGCGCAGGGCATCTGTTTGAGGCCAATAATCCTCTTTGTGAGGTATTTCTGCAACCTTTCCAGTTGTTGTAGATGTCTTGTGAGGCACATACCAAAAGGGGCATTGTACTCTATAATGGGTCTAATGAGTGATGAGTAGAAGGGAACAATGACCTCTTTTTTCCTGGATGAGAAACCTTTTGTGATGAGGTGTGCCATGTAGAAGGATTTCCTGACTACTGTGGCGATGTGATTATCAAAGGAGAGACTACTGTCCACCTGTGTCCCAAGGTCCCTTATCACACTTTCGGTGTTAAGTAGACTACCACCTATGTGGTAGCTCATGGGTACAGAGTTTGCACCAAAAGGGGATGACAATGCACTTTTTGGCATTGAGTTTGATGCCATAGCTTTGACACCAGGCATCTGTCTCAGTGAGGCCCTTTTGTAGGATGTCCACATCGTTAGGAGTTTCAGTTATGGCTCCTAGTTTCCAGTCATCTGTGAACTTAGTTAGCCAAAGACCTTCTGTGTTAGCCTGTACTTCAGAAAAGTAGATACCAAACAGGAGAGGACCCAGGACTGAACCCTGTGGTACTCCACTTGTCACTGGTCTGAAGTCGTATTAGGAGTCTGCTACTTTCACAGTATGGGTTCTGTCAGTGAGCCAATTGGCTACCCATCTTGTGACATAGGGCTTTATACCTAGTTTAGTGAGTTTATCTATAATTCCAGAGTGGGAGATGGTGTCAAAAGCCTTGGCGAGATCTAGATAGGCTGTGTGAACCACCTTACCCTCATCTACGGCTTTGGTGACTGCTTCAAAGAAGTCAATCAGGTTTAAGGGACATGATCTGACTTTTACAAACCTGAACTGGGTGGGGTCCAGAGTTTGGAGATTACCAAAGTCTTTGTTTATAAGTTCCATGATGATACGTTCCATGGGCTTGCAGACCAGGCTCGTTAACCTAATGGGGTGGTAGTTCCCGGGGTCCGTGGTGGCTCACCCTTTGTGGAGTGGGATAACTGTCACTGTGCACCATTCAGTGGGCACAAAGCTTGAGGTGAAGCTATGATTGAACATATAGAATGCAGCCTGTGATGTTGTCAGGACCCATGGATGCTGTGTTCTTAGCTTTGGAAAGTGTGTTTTTTTACCTGTGCAGCCATGATTACAGGATCTTTGCATTCTTCCGGTATAGAGATGGGCTCATTAGGGGGTTGGGGGGGGGGGTTAAAGTTAGCAATGAACCTATTTGCCAGGATGTTTGGCAATATCAGTTGGTTCTCTATATTTAGTGCCATTGTGCGGTAACTCAGAGCAGATCTGAGGGTTGCCATTGAGATTCTTGACATAGCTATAGAATGCTTTGTGGTTGTCTTTAGAATCTGTGGCGATTTTGTTTTCATAGCTAGCTTTGGGGGATTTTATGAGGGATCTCAGCTTCTTACTGAGGCTGTCCAGGGATTTCTTCCAGTCATGGGATTTTACTCTTTTTTGCAACAGTTTCGTTCTATTTTGCAGAGTTTGTTTATGGCAGGGGACCACCAGATTGGCTTCCTTTTTTTGGAGGATAGCGTCTTGGTTCTGTTAGGGATAGCACAATCCATGCACTCGTGTAAGTGCTTATAAAGTGCATTTGTGCAGGATTCAGCAGTCGTACCTCTATTGTCTGTCTGCATAGGTGTCATGAAGTTTGCCACTACTGTCTTAAGAAGCGTGAAGTTGGCTTTGGAGAAATATTTTACGGTGGTTTCCCTAATGGGGTGTAGGGGTGGGATGTGGATGTCTAGGCTAATTAGCTTGTGGTCAGATCTGACCAATGCGGAATTGACCTCTGGTGTGGAACACTGGTCAACTATGTTGGTAATGACCAGGTCTAGGATATTGTTGCTCCTGGTGGGGGTGTGGATAAGTTGATCCAAGGCGTTGTAATTTATGAATTCCAGAAAACGTTGAGCAAAAGAGTTGGTACATGAGTAGTTTTCCCAGTTAATGGTGGGGTAGTTGAAATCACCCATTATTAGGGTGTTGGGTTGTATCCTAATATTTTCCAGTGTATCAAGAAATGAGGAGTGGGAATCCTGGGGCATGGTGGGGGATCTATAGCAAGTTACAATTTGGATTGCGGTCTTGCCCAGAGTTAGTTGCACTTGGATAATCTTGGATGCATTATGCTGAGCAACTAGCCTGGAGGTGTGGATATCCTTAATGAATATGGACACACCTCCACCTTTAGTGTTTCAGTCCAGGTTAGGTGGCCGAAAGGTGTGGTATGAATTATAGCCTGGTAATGCAGGGGTGCCCTCTGGATCCTTGAACCAGGTCTCTGTCACTGCACAGATGTCAATGTCCTCCATTTTAAGGAGTGCCTTGAGTGAATGCATTTTGAGGTTTAGACTTCTAGCATAGAGTAGCATTACCCTCAGATTTTGCTTGCTTGTACCTTTTATGGTGGTGAATTTTTCATTTGCACCTTGCCTAAAAAAGGCACTATAGGGGTGGAAAGAGCCTTAGCCAGTATCCGGAATCCCAAGGGTGACAGGTGTAGGCCATCTCTGGCAAAGCATCATGGTCTGTCGATCATGTCATCCCAGGCAGACAGATACTGGATCCCCTTAGAATAACACCAGAAGCTTAGTCAATTGTTGAAGTCAATCATTTTGTCCTTGTACTGTGGTATCATTCTGGGTGATGGCAGGATGCTACTCAGGCTAGGGTCATACCTGCCTGGGCTAAAAGATCAGAGAGCTCCTCCATGTCTCTTTTCATGTAGTCCAGGGAGGTATGTCTCACGTTATTCACACCAACATGGACAATAACAGAGTCATATTTGTACTTGTTGTGGAGTGACCTGAGTGAGTGCGTTATGTGGCAGATCCTGGCACCTGACAGGCAGCTGACAGTAACTTTCTCCTTGTTTAGCCTGGTGAGTAGAACATCAGTGTGCCTGACTATAGAGTCATCTATGACTAGAGTGTTGGGTACATTGAATACCTTATGGGCTGTGGTTGAGTGGCACAATGAGTTTGTGGGCTATGTGTCATTTGGGTTGTGTTGGGGGTGTAGGTTTCATACGTTTCTCCTTTGGAGGTCTCTGTTGCTTGAGCAGATTTTTATTGAGAGCCTCCATGAATGTAGGTGTGTGTTTTGTTTTGCTATGTGTGTGTTTTGGTAGTGTAGGTTTTGAGGGACAATGTGATGAGTGTGGTGTTGTGCAAGTGTTTACCTTCTCCTCTTGACTGTCTAGTTCAGACTTGGGTGAAGAGAGCTTTGCTTCCAGTTTGGCTATATAAGTGCATCTCTCACAGGTTGTAGTGTTGGGTGGTAGGAGGAGAGGGTTGTCTGTGTATATGAGGCAATTGCTGCATTGCCCCAAGATGCCCAGATTCATCAGGTAGACAGGAGAAAACACCAGGAGCTGACCCTTAGACATGCCTGGATAAGTGCTTATCTTTTCCTCTAGACAAGTGAGGAAAGTTGAGTGCTGTAGTAATTTGTAGCTTATTTAGTACTTACAACAAGTTCTGAACAAGTGCTGATCTCAATGAAACAGGTTTGAGTGCTAAAACTAAAAAAACTGGCTACTTCTTAGGGAAAATTTGAAGAGCACACTTTATGGCACCGGGGGGGGAATGACATAATGGTTAAGGTGTTTACCTTAAAGACACAAGGTGCAGGGTTTGATTCTCACATGGGGTAACCGGCTAGGCTTCAAATGGCCCAAAAAGGCCAGTTAGTCTAGTACTAATCTATGAACCTATGAATAGTTTAACCCTAGCTAAGCGGAGATGCATAAAGTGTATTTTTTTTAATATAACAGTAGCAAATGAGCAAACTGATTTATACAAATTAACCAATAAAAAGCTAAAAACTGAGCCCCATTCCAGCAGTCTTCGATCAGACAAGTTCTAACTGCACACTCCTGCCACTAGGGTGCAGGGGAACCTTCTCCAAAAATGATGGTCTGGATTAGTGCTCAAGTTATACAAACAAAGCTAGATTCAGCAGGTCTGAATTTAGTCTATGCTACAGCAAACAAGGCGTGCCAATTTCGGAAAGAAACAGTTCAAATAAGCAGGCACAATAAGCCTTTAACCAGAAACTCCCAGCTCAGAAGGGTAGAATCTACCCTTTCCTCTCACAAGAGGGCAAACCACACCTTCTTAATGTAAAATAACTGGCCCGAAGCCCAAGTGCTTAAACCAGAAGTAATAAACTCTTAGAATAACAGACACTAAGCCTTCAATCAGCAACTCCCAACTTAGAAGGATGTAAGCTACCTGTCTTGCCACAACAGTGCAGACCACAAACCTTCTTAATGTAAGACAACTGGTCTGAAGCCCAAGTGCTTCAACCAAAGGCTTACAATAACAGTTACAATTTAATCAGGCTGGTAACAAGCAGTAATAAATGCAGCAGAATAAATGCAATAAAGTAGGAAGAAACACAAATACAGTAAAAGCAGATGAATAAAGTGCAATTTTGTTTTTTATATAACAATAGAAAACGAGCAAACTGATTTAAACAAATTACCTAGTTAACCAGTGGTGGTGCTGCGGTAGCATTGTCGCCTCACAGTAAGACGTTGTCCTGTTCGATTCTCAGCTAGATCGTCTTCTGTGTGTAGACATGCATCAATGGGCGTACCTTCATTGAAGGTTGTGCGTCAGGGCTGGCAACTCGGCAAGTAAAAATCTATTGCCAATCATTAGCGGACCGGAGTTCCGCTGTGGCGACCCCTAACTGGGAAAAGCCGAAAGACACAAACAAACCTAGTTAACCAGTAAAAATGCTCAAAACTGAGCCCTTTTCCAGCAGTCTTCAATCAGACAAGTTCTAACAAAAGGAAACATATGCACCAAACAGGGAGGAGGAGAAAGGTTTCTAAAAGAACTTTTTTGCTAACTGGACATGTATGGAATAGAGACAATAGGAGGAGCTAAAATGTCACCACAGAACCAGAAAAAGACAGATTGTATGGAAAAGGAAATATAACGAAAAGATGAGACCAGAACTAACCTAAGGAATGGAAGAGGGAGGGGGGGCTGTCCATGTGAATGGAATAGATTTTCACAAGAAACAGTTTGGCACAGGCAAGCAGGTGAGACAGGTTCTTAAGGAAGAAAAACCTAATTGAAATAATGGAAGAGAGCCAAATACAGGAGAGACACATCTGATCAGACAGCAGTAAGACTTAAAGTAAGTGTGCAGGAACAGAAAATAATGAGAAGGAGGTGGATGTGGGCAAACTATAACTGGAAGGAAACACTGTGAGGTTTAGTAAAGTAGTCAGTACAGGGCAATATCTCAGACTGGGAAGACTGCAAGATAATAGTGGGATGGATCAAGGTTGCTGTCAAGGGAAAAAATAATGAGTGCAAAATGAAAGAAGAGGCAGAAAGAGTGACTGAGGATATGGAGAAAGGTGGCACAAAAGGAAGGTGGAAAAAAATAAAAGCAGAAGGGAAGCACTACAGATCAGATAAAAAGCAATATTTATTTATTAACATTTGATTACTGGGAAAGTCCAACTGGGTAGAAGCCCATTTTCAGCAGAGGCCCGGGGAGAAAAGCTCCAAATCATTACAAAACATTTCAAGAACAGTAACTATACAATCTTCAAAAATAAAACAAAAATTACTGCAGTTTAAGTAACTGTAACATATTAAACATAATATAAAAACATTGGTTAATAATCGATACAAGGTGTATGACAATCATTTAATATTTTGAGAAATTTTAGACAGATTGTAGAGAATTTAAAGGTAAGTTAGTCTAATACAAACAGGAATTGCAATATGAAGTGAGGAAAAAACAGGCTTATGGTATATTTAGAGAGAAAGTCAGAGGAAAGCATTAGATAGTAGTAAGTGAGAAAGGGAGAGTAAAGAGGTATAAGGAATGAAAAGGTATTTGTTCACATTGAGGGATATAGCTTATCCTGGTTTTGAGGAAGAACAGATCCAGATTTTAGCTAGAAAGTTTTTTCAGAGTGGTTTTGAAAAACAGGAGGGAGGGTATAGACCTGATGGATACTGGTAATGAATTCTAGCCCTTAGCAACCTTGTACGAGTACAGACAATGCCCAGCAGATTTGCTAGGTCTGTAGTCAGACAGGAGTTTTTGCTCACTGGATCACAATGACCAACTGGTTATGTAGAATGTTTTACCGATGGACAGGCAGATGGATGCTGGATAATTTTATAGGTGCTAAGAAGTTGTGTATATGTTAGTTGATGTGACAGTTCTAACCAATTTAAGCTTTTCAGTGGTGGGCTCTGAAAGGGCTATGTGTTGCAAATTTAGCAACTTTAACAGCATTATTACAGCATTGTTCATGTTTTAATTTTTGTGAAGGCTGGATGATAGTAAGGATGGGAACACCATAAAGAAGAGCATGGAGGAGATAAGTAATGGCAAGTGTAGTTTTAGTTGCATCAGCGCAAATGTTTTTGGCTTTGTAAAGCATCCCTAGTTTTTGATGAGTTTTTATTTTGTATATGCAGGTCAAATGTTAGATTATCATCCACTATCACCCTTAATAGTTCACTTAGAGAAGTTACTTCAATGGTTGTATTATCAAGAGAGAGGACTTTAAATTTAGTTTTTTTCACTAGAGAGGGATTTGGGGAAAAAAGTAACAGTTTGGTCTTTTTTGGGTTGAGCATGAGTTGTGAGTTAAGAAATCATGTTTCTGTAGCTGTTAAAGCTTCCTGAGTAATTATTTGGAGGTGTACCATATTGTCAGATATGAAAATCAGAGTGGAATCATCTGTGTATTGTATTAGGGTGGCTTGTTGTTTAGAAGTATAGAGGGTGTTGCTGAGAATGTTAAGGGGGGGCGAGGATAGAGTCTTTGTGATAAACTGGTGATGACTGGGAGGTAAGAAGAGGGCATGGAGTGCCATTTTACTGATTGATACCTATTAGATAGGTAGCTTTTGAACCATAGAAGGGTCGGCTGAAATAGACCAAGTGAGGACAAAACAGTTTGCTATGACAAACTGTGTCAAATGCTTTAGATAAGTCTAGAAATAAGGAAGAGACTAGTTTACGATTATCTCTAGCTTTATTGACAGTATATATATATATATATATATATATATATATATATATATATATATATATATACATGTTAGAAGGGCAAATGCTAGTACTATGGGAAGGATGAAAGCCATGTTGTGTAGGGAATATGAGTTCTTCCTGCAGGAGATAGTCTAGCAATTGTTTTTGAATACATTTTTTCAAGTATTTTGGTGAGGGGAGATAAGCTTGCTATGGGTCTAAAGTTATTAATGTCGGTTGAATTTCCTTCTTTGTGCAGAGGGATAATTTGTGACTTCTTCCAGAGAGAGGCAATGTGGGATTCCTGGATAGACCTATTTATAAGGATTGAAACAGGATAGGCAAAGCTATTGGCTGCTATTTTTAGGTACTCCCTTGGAAGGTCATCAGCTGAATAAGAACACAGTTTAAGTTTGTTTAAGAGTGGTTTTATATAAGATGTGGGCACAGATTTGAAGGTGAAAGTGGATGTGGTGATCTGTGGTTGTTAGGTAGGGAAGAGATTAGATGTTGAGGATTCCTTAGTTAGAGATGTTATACTATCTCTAAAATAAGAGTTGAACTGTAGCGCAATTTCAAGTGGTGAGTTATCTGGAGTGGAGTTTGGGTTAAATTTTTGATCAAGATGTAAGATTTCTTTAATTTATGTTCAAAATTTTATATGATTGTGTTTAGTATTATTCAGAAAGTTATTATAGTATAATTTTTGTTTTCATTTATTTGCTTTTTAGTCTGATTGCAAAACATTCTGAAGTTTTAGGAATAATTTTACAATAATAATAAAATTAAAGAATAAAATTATTACAGAGCAAGAAATTCAACAATGGTCCTGGGAGGACTAATGGTGGATATTGGAATAGGCACAAGGGAAACAGAATATTCATCATAATCATCATCATCAGCCCTCTTTTTCTCATTTTTACATGGGATTGGAGTATAATGTCAACTGTTGCCATCTCTCTCAATTCAGTGCCACTCACCTACCTTCTTTGACAGTTATGCCTGATTTTCACAGGTTTTGTTTCACACAATCTATCCACCTCATTGCTGGATGCCCTTGTTTCCTCTTGCCTTCCTCCTGTCTGTCCCACATTTCTTCAACAGATTGTTTTCTGCTTTTCTGCTTAAATGCCAAACCACAGTAATCTGCTTTGATATCCTCATCTCTTCATCTGTCCCACAGCATGCATCCTACCACCTATCACAGTCACTTCTCTCCAAGACCTCACACTTTCTCAACAGTTCTGCCTTTACTGCCCAGGTTTCTGTACCATACAGTAATACTGGTCACACTACTGTTTTGTACACCTTACTTTTCAGCTTCTTTGATATTCTTCTTTCATAGACTACCACTGGCACACTATGCCAATTAGCCACAAACCCTCTGAGTCCATCTTTGACCTCCTCATTTAGACTTCCCTTCTCCTCAGTTACCCCTCATAGATACATGAAGCTGTTAACCTGTTCCACTATTTTCCCTTCTATCTCAGTTGTTGGCCATTTCTAATTTTTCCTATTTGTTGCCATTATAACTGTCTTATCTGTGTTCAGATTCATCTCATTTGCTTTCAGTTTTGCATTCCATTTCATCCTTTGCTGAAGTTCTTGCTCAGAGTCTGCTTGTAATGCCACATCATCTAAATACAGCAAATTTATTGATTTTTTTCCCCTTACCCGTTTGCTAATATAGTATGTAGTTTACTAGTATGAACAGCAATGGGCTCAGAGCTGAACCATGATGCACACCTACACCCACTGGGAACCCCTCTGTGAGTCCAAACACTATTTGTATTTGTGTCACTTGGTCCTTTTCCACAGCCTGCTCTAATTCTACCAATGTTTCTGGGACTTCAGACCATTGCAGGACTGCTGAAATCAGCTTTCTTGGGACCTTGTCATATGCTTTCTGCAAGTCTAGGAATGCCCATTTGGACTCTTTCCTTATCTTTAGCTTCTTCTCAAGTTTCTGTCTCACTGCAAACATTGGGTCGGCTGTGCTGCATCCTGATCTGAATTCAGACTGCTCATGTCCCATTTTAATTTTTACTACTCTGCATAGTTGTTTATTGATCACCCTCTACAGAACTTTTCATGTAATGTAACAGGAATTTGACACTTTTGTACTGCCCACAGTTGTGAATGTTCCCTTTGTTCTTGTACACTGGCACTTGTATGCTTATTCTCCAGTCATCTGGCATGAGCTTTTCTCTCCATAGTGCTATAGTACCCTCAGGAGGCATTTCAACTCTGTCTTACCCAACATTTTCATTATATTTGCTGTGACCTCATCTGAGCCTGCTGCTTTCCCTGACTTCCTTTCCCTTAGTGGTGTTCTTACTTCTTCTATGGTGGGCTTCTCCACTTCTTTTATTATAGGTTGTGTCTGGCACAGTACAGCTTCTGTGGGGTTTTCTTCATTCAGAAGCTGCAGGAAGTATTACTTTCATCTGCCTTAGATGTCTAGTGGACTAGTCAGAACGTTGTTTCTGGCAGCCCTAATGAAGGCTGTCTGACAATCTTTATCTTTCTGTCTTTGCCTTGCAAACTGATGTCTTTGTGCCATCTACCCAGTCACGTTCCATGAGCTGGCACAATGCCTCTGATGCCTTGTTCTTTGCCATTGTAACTCCTCTCTTAGCCTCTTTGTTAACCAACCAATATTCCTTCCTAGCCTGGTCTGTCTTTACTATCTTGCACTTTTTCCTGCACTCCTTTTTCTTTTGATGACTTCCTGGACTTCTGCATTCCATCACCAGCTTTCCTTATGCACCTTATTTCCATAATTAGCTCAGCCACGTATCTCACACATGATGATTTCAGGCACTGCCATTCTTCTTCAACACTACCTATTTCATCTTCTTCCTGAGGTACTAGAGCCCTGATTAATTGCTTGAAGTCTTGGGCTTTCTTTCCAGTCAACTTCCAGGTCTTCAGCCTGGTCTTTTCTGACCTTACAGCATTCTCTGACCACTGCTTACAGCTGGCTGTGGTCACCAGTGGTTTATGCTGTAGGCTGACTGTTTGACTGAGGATTACTTTGCAATCACTGAATCTACTGCAGTGCCCTTTCCTTACTAGGAAGAAGTCTACCTAGGTTGTGTGTTGGCCATTCCTGTATGTCATCTTGTGACTGTCTCTATTGCCAAACAATGTGTTGGCCACCATCAAGTCATTTCCCAAACAGAAGTCTAGAATGGCCTCTCCTTTACTTTTGTTGCCCCACCCATGTAGACCCAGGTAGTCTTCATATCTTGTTGTCTGTCCCTGTCTATCCTGACATGTGCATTCAGATCACACATATTCACCACCAATTGATGTTGTCCTGCTTTACTTAGTAATCCTGCAACTTCTGCAGGAATGCATTGTTTCCTCACTATCACAACCCTGTTGTTGAGTATAGGCTAAGATTATGAATAATGCCCTATCCTTACAATGGAGTTTGATAGCCATGAGTCCATAATTAATTATGATGACATCCCTCACTGTCTTTTAAGCTTCTCTACTTCACCATAATTCCCATACCATTTCTAGTCTGTTCTCCTGAGTAGTACTCTGGATCTCAAGCAAAGTGGCTTTCCTGCTCTGCCCTTCCATCTTATTTCCTGCATACTTATGATGTTCAGACTTCTTCTTACCACCATGTCATCCAGTTCTAAGCTGCATCTTGTCAGTAAACCCACATCAAGTGTAGCAATTCTTAGTTCATATTTGGTGGGTTGATTGGTTTTAAGTCCAGCTTTCACTCAACAGAGCTATCCCAGGTAACCCAAACTGGACATAGACCAGCCAGTAGCTTATTGACATAGGGCTTCTTGACTTTATGGCAGAAACACACTGGCCAATAGGGGCACATACTCCCTTCCCACAGTTAGCATGGGTCGCTGCAGTAGGTTGGAATAAGCCAGGTTCTCAACCCACTTATAATCAGCCAATATCCTGCCCATTTTTGGCAATATTAGTCAACACAACCAAATCATCTAGATCAAATTTTTATACCGTCTAGTGACCTGTGTCCTCCTATCTTGAGGATACTGTGCACCACAGATGATGCCCAAAGCAGTTGGTCTATTCAACTCTTCCCCCACAGGGTACCATCTACAGACTGTGCTGCTGCCCACAACTCCATTCTTGGGTGAGATTGAGGTGAAAACACTTTGCATGTCTCTGGGAGGTGGGAGGAACCCCACAGAGAGACAGGGAGAACATGCAAATGCCATACAAGCAATAGCTGGAGGACTGGGTTGAACCTTGTGCCATGTGCACAGGAGGCAAAGACGTTAACCATTATGGCAAATGGTAAAAAAAAAAAAAAAAAAAACAGCTAGTCATGAAATACAAGAAGAAGCAAGCAGAGAAAGAGAGTGAGAGAGAGAGAGAGAGAGGGGTACAGAGGGTAAGGGGAGGAGATGGGAAACCTTTAGAAGGCAATCAGCTAATCAGGGAAGGACTAAAGAAACACTACAGGGAGATTTACAAACAGGAAAGGACAGAGGTCTTAGAATGGAACTGTGAAAAGAATGATAAGGAACATATACTGGAGGATGAATAAAGAGGCACACTAAATGCAGAGGTAACAAGGAATGAGATAAGCAAAGCCACCAGGTGAAGAAAGCTGGAAGGCCAGATGGATTCCTCCTAGAATTCTACAGATGGGGAAGGGAGGAAATGTGAAAGATCCTAGAGGAGGAATAGAAGAGAAATCAAGACACAGGCAAAATATCCAAACATATGAGGAGGACCAGGAGAACCCTGATACCTAAAGGAGAAGGATAAAGCGACAGAGCAGGAAATTATAGACCTATCTCTTTGATTAATGTAAGCATCAAGATTTTTCCAAAGGTATATGCAGAAAGAATGGATGAAGTATTGCCAAAAGTAGTACAAGTGAGAAAATAGCTTTGTAAAGGGAAGGAGGGAAAAAAATGGTGGGGCCTTCTGGAATTTATGCACAGGGAAGAACAGAAGTGGGAAAGGAAAGATGGAACTGTACTTTTTAATCTGCAGAAGACCTTTAATATGGTGATGCGGGAAATCCTATGGAAGACATTGCAGCAAAGGCAGGTAGGGGTAAAAGGTGATTTTAAAAAGTCCTAGAAATTAAAATACTCATAAATGGAGGAGTATCGATGGAGTAGGGGACCACACAGGGATGCCCACTATCACCAGGTCAGTTCATACTTGGGATTGATCTGCTGACAGTAGAAATCAAACCCCTTTAGCAATGCTTGAAGAAAAAGAGGGAATAAAATATCTCAGTTTGTGGTATATGCAGGTGACTACCTGTTAATGTGAGAGGATATGGCTGTATGGCTATAGCAAAGGAAGCTATAAGGCAAACTGTCAAGAAGTTTAGATAAATGGCAGCACTCAGGTGCAAAATCAAAAAGACAGTGATAGTGATATAAAGAAAAGGAAAGGAAAAGATAAAAGAGACAAATGTCCCCAATTACCTAGGATCTATGTTGGGAACATGGTGATAGGACAATAGACACGAAGAAAAACCTAGAGGAAATTGGGAAAAAAGGAAGGGATACTCTCCAAAGAGGAGGTGAGAAGATTTATACATTGATTGGGAGAATAATTAATGCAGCAAGGATAATGATACCACTAATAGTCTCCCACCTACTCTATAACACACAGACACCCCCTAGGGGCAATAGGCTGCAACAAATGCCAAAAGACATAGAGGACCTGGTCAATAAAGGCAAGGGAAAAGAATGAGCAAGGCAAAAATAAAAATAAATAGGAAAGGAGATGGCCTGGGGGCTTTCATATATCCCTGTGTATGCACTGACATGTAGCATCATTCACTGAATAGAAACAGAGGAAAAGAAGGTTAAGCAATTAGATTAAAGGTGAGAGAGAAGCTTACTAAATGACATGAATGAAGCAGCACTACAAGAACTGGGTTGCATGAAGTGGGGAGAAGAGAACCTCCAAAGACTATGAGGAACAGAAGGATGGAGGTCAAAGATAGTGAATCTGATCAAGAAGTGAGATACCTCAAGAGGAAGATTTGGTATGCAAGAAAAAGAATGGTGGGAAAAGATTTAAAATAACAACAGAGTTAATACAAAAATAGAGAATAAAAAAAAGTCCCATGGTAGAACTTCCTGGTACTTAGGAAGACCTGGAAAAGAGTACCGAGAGAGCAACAGGAGAAAGAAAAAAGCAGGAAGGTAATTCAAAAAGGGAGAGAGTAGATGGTACCCTGGAGGAAGTGGAAGAGGTTAGGGAGATAAAGGACAAAACCGATCTATGAAGCAAAGAAGAAAGAATGAGAAATAAATGGGAATGAGAGGAAAGATGAAAAGAAGTTGCAGGCTACTGGTAGAAGACAATGTAAGCAGGCAAAAAATACATGGAGAGGGAGATCAAAGTCTGAGAATACTGCATAGATAGCATCTAACCCCATGAAATTGTTAATGAAAGGCAGAAGGCAGGATAGTAGATGGTGGAGGTGTCAGGAGAAAGAGGCAGGATTGATATATATGTTCTGGGACTGTGGCTGGTCACAAGAAGTCTGGAAGCAGGTAGAGAAGATTTGGGGGAGACATATTTCAAAAAGAATCAGAGCATACTTGGGAGTTCTGTATATGGAGCATAAAGAAAGAGGACAAAATCTACAAGCAAAGAGAAATGAGAATCTCCAGACTGCTGAGTACCAAAGTTAAAACCATCATCATTCAAAACTGGAAGGAGACAAAATAGTACAGGAGCAGGAATTACTCAAGAGATTCCTAGACATGGGGAGCAGATGACAGAAATTGGCTAGAATAAGGAAAGGAGGGGAGGGAAACATTTAAAAGCAATGAAAAGAGGTATTAGAATATTACAAGAGCAACTATTTATCCAGGCAGAAGAAGAGTGTGAACCAAAAGAGAAACCAAGGTCTGAGAAGGATAGGGTAGGAAATGAAGCAGCTAATTGTTGGTGAGATTTGATGTACAATGCATGAGGACTGCACATGAATATAATGTACTGTTGGGAGCTAATGCAGTTAAAAAAAGGAAAAAGGTATATGTTACATTTTAGTAGTAATGATATAAATGGTACTAATAAACATACACACACCTGAAAGTGATGCAGTTTTAAAAGGGGAAAAGTGTACAGTGTATTTTAGCAGTTATAAAACAAATGTATTAATAAACGCACCATATACCAGAAAACAACTTGAAACTCAATAGATCATGTGATACAAAGTAAATACTTATCATGATGGCTAAACTCTCACATCAGGCTATTGATAATAGACACCCCACTTCCACAACACTGCACCAGTCACTGCACATCACCAGTGCAGTGACTGCATTAACCTATGTTGAGATTGTTAAAAGACCTTTCTGAAGCCTCTAAAAGTCCTCATTAAAAAACCTCTGGCTAGAATGCATGATTTAACTTTTACTCCTACATTCACTAAGATCATGTTTGCCCAAGGCTCCCAAACTAATTACTAGGAAGGCAGACAAAATACCACAAAGCTATCAAAGCCTTCTTCCACTTAGGGAAATATCCTAATCATTTGTGACTGTATTGCATGACACAGTAACGTCACTGCCACCAGGCTAGACAAGAGCAGGGTGACCATGATCTGCCCATCCAGGGCCAGAATCCAAAATATTACAAGGGCTCTGAGGACCCTTAAACCTGGCAAATATGATTATGACCTAGTGCTGGTCCATATTGGTATAAATGACCTTAGGTACTCCACCCTACTTACTGCGCATGTGCTAGAGGTTGTGAAGACACTGGAGTCAGCAGCATCTTGTCTTCACAAAGAATGAAGTCTAAGTACCAGGACAGGATCATTGGTTTCAACACTGGACTAAGTAATTGATATCTGGGATAAAAATGTTAAGTAAGGCATCCTGCTTCAGTAAGGATGGCTTACACCTCTCACACCAAGGTTTTTGCATACTGACAAAAATATTGTTACCCCAATTGTGCCTTTTTTGGGGGCAAGATCCACTTCCTGGACATTCCAACATAGCAAATTTAGATCTAGATAACATTAAGGTGGTAATGATCAATCCTAGGAGCTTTAGAACATTATGTCAGGTATGGAGGCACTCCTGCTACTGAAAATTAGCCATATTTGAGTAGTTACTTAATTTAGGTTCCAGTGCAATAAATGCATTCCCCTCTACAAGGCTTCAGTACCTGTGACATTTCCAGACCTAGGGGTAACTGAAGACAGCTATCTGTTTTTGTCAGAAACATCACCTCACATCAAATTACCCATGGTACTAATTTAGAGTTCCCAGAACTCAAATCAAAGTTAATAAAACCAATTGCTGTATCATTTCCTCCTACAGATCCCAAGGGAAACAGACAGAGACCATGGGGATTACTGCACTTGAAGGGATTTGTATGAAACTTAACACTGTAATGTCAGGAGACTCTAACGTTACATTACACCACTAAAAATAAATATGCTCAGCATTTCTTGGACATCAGTAATGCAAATACCATGGAGTAAATAGTTTAGTCCAAAATACTCTAGATTTGATCCTTACTGCCATAGTAGCCATGGCCTATACCACATACTGTGTCACTGTACCCTAGTAAAATCTAACAACAAAGCAGTTATTTTTTCCTTTAGGCCTTTTGGTGCCACCACCATCAGACATGTCGGTCTTTAGAAACTTCTGTAAGGCTAACCTGCTACAGATTTTAAACGGCATAGGTAGTATCTCTGAGAAATCCCTCCCTATTATAGGGATGACTCCAATTAGGGGTACAGAGAATAGGCAAGAGGGGCTGGAAATTTACTCGAGAAAACTGGCAAAGGAACCCAGGTATTGGGAATAAATAGTTAGAGAGGGAAAGTTAATAGAATGGAAAAAGGGCAAGAATTCATTTGGACCGTAGCCTAGAGGTTGCCTTCCCTGTCAAGGATTGATATCAGAATACAGGTAAAGAGAAAGAAATAGGGGTATCCTAAGTAAAAGCCCAACACTGGCAGAGTTTTTAATAGAATTTAGAAGAGAAGCTGCTATTAAAAAAGGGATAATTAGTAGTGCATATAAAATATTGCATGATAACTGTAGGAATCAATCGGAGGAGTTTAGAAAGGATTGGGAAGTGAGCTTGACTAAGCAATTCACAAGAAAAGAATCAGAGGATATATGCATGGTTTCCAAATATGCAACAAAGTCTAGAAGATTTAGGATCTTTGCTTGGAAGTGTTTGCATTGATATTGTTATACCCCAAGCAAACTCCAAATAATTTTTCCTAAAGTGGATTGCAAATGTTGAAGATAATTGGGAAAATATTTTTGTGGGTATAGTGAGTTGGCAGACATCAAAAATTTCCTGCAGACTACTCTGTCAAAAAATACTGGGTGAGCAAATTGATGTAACTAAGGAAATTATTTTTTTTTAGGTATGATACAGAATTGGAATTGCCTAGACATAGTAAAGGCCTTGCTGAGTTTAATTCTGGTGGCTGCCAAAAAAGCAATTACTAGAAAATGGAATTCAAAGTCTAAACTAACTGTACTAGAAGTAGTGAATATAGTGACAAAGATAAAAGAACTGGAAGTGGGATGTTTAGAAAAGGGTAGGAACATTTTACATGATAAAAATGAGAATTGTGGGAACAATGCATGCAGAATAATGTTTTGGAGGAGGAATGAGGTTTAAGGGAAGGCAGGAATGGAATGAGCTATGTAATGTTTGACTGACAATGACTGTATAGATTGTAAGTGATGTGTAATGTTTGTGACAGAAAATACATCAACGTGGTTTGTTTTCATTTATATAAATGCATGATTGCCTGTGTCATAAGTGAAAACTCAATCAAGATGTTTGTTTAAAAAAAACTACCTGTTGATCCAGTTAAAAAGGTGGCCTCTTTCACCTCTGACTTCTCCCAATATTGACATACACAAGCCATGCCCATCCTAAGAGCAATGAAGATTAAGAAAAACACATTAAGCAGAAGAGTCCTATCAATAAACTGTATAACAAAGAAAAATAGAAAAAAAAAATTCCCCTCCTCAGAAATGTATTGAAACATCAGCAAAGGCTTTAACAGCATCATTAAGAAGTGTGAAGCTGAATATGAATTCAAGGGAGCCTTACATACCAAAAGAATTTCTCTTTCTTCAGATATAGAAAACTAAGAAAGAATGTCCAGCAATGCACATAATTTATACACAATAGTATCCCTCACTCTGACCCAAAAGCTATAGCAGATATCTGGACAGACAACTTTAGTTTGAATTGTACCATCATACTATCCCCCCTACTCTGCCTCCCCCAAAGTCACTACAGAGCAAGTACCAGAATTATCCCTATAATTGTACATTACCTCTTTCAAGCCTACAGCACCATTTTGTATACTGCTAATTAATATCCATAGCTGCTTATGATAATCAGACCTTTTTTTGAGTCTGGCTTCTTTAACTAAGAGATTTACCAGCTAACAACAGGCAGCTTTAGAAAGGCAATGAGTAATTAACAAAATGATACTAAGATTATTAATCTGTGATGTCCTGCTGTACAGAAATGAACCACTTATTATTTATAGTTTTATATTTATGCTCACATTTTCATAACTGTGATACCTTCATACCATTTGGGGATATGGCATGAAATACCATGGTGGTAGACAGGAAAATCCATTGCCAATGTCTGTTTCTACACACTATACTGGAGATAATGCTAGTGGTTTGTGAGCAATTGTGAAAATAAGTAACATTTCCAATCATACACTCAACATGCAGACATCAAAAACAGGAACAAAAAAGGCCCTTGAAAAATAGAAACTTCCAGCTAAAAATCTGGATATATAATTAGCACTGAGTACCAATTAGTACATAACACTTCCCATTTTCAGTTGCAATGCAGGGTAACTACTTGAAAACATATGCTGGAAATATGATGGAAAATACAAGCATATTATCAAAGAGACAAAGTAAAAGCTGTAGACTTTAATGGACTGTACTGCAAAATCCTACCACACAAGTTCATTTATTTTTGCTTCGGAAAAAAGGACATGTAAGATGTGTGTCCTCTTTCTTTATGTTATTGTTGCCACAAGTATATTGGTCATGGAGTGTGGTTTACTGTGTACTAGACAGCTTCAAAAATCACATGTGATGAGACCGGATTCAGGAAACTGAGTGAAGGGGTAAATCAAGCCTGAAAATAAGGACATACCTCCAAAAATAATGACATCCTAATTAAGCTTGAAAATAGAAGTGACAATTGAGAGGTCTGATTGCTATATGTATTTAGTACTTCAAAAAAAAACAAGTGACTTACATACTGTTAGATGGCTTCAGGTGAAACTTTAGATGTTATTAAAGAGTGCCATTGATATTTGCACTGTAAGTTGCACATCTTTAGGGATATTCAGTGTTATTTATATTGCTAATTATACAGTCAAGCATATGTTTTCACATCTCAGTAAATATCTTAATAAAAATGCACTCGCAGGGGATTTTCTTGTTGTCATGTGAAAGTTTATGTTTGGGTAAAGTGTTCTAACACTATTTGTTTATGTTGTACAGTTTCCAAAATATAACAATTTGTGAAAGTTTAGCAAAAAATACAATTTGGGGATTAGTGTGCATTATAATATATTAGAGAATGGGCAACCTGTAGATCGCAAACTGATTGTTCTCCAGAACAGTGCTAATCTATAGGTCATGAAAAATGAGTCCGCCGCTTCACGGCAGCATATCAATCTGCCATGGAGCTTGGTTGGACTGAAAACAATTTTACAGTCGCCATTATTTTACTCTCGCTAAGCAGTGCTTTTGCTGTTTAGCGAGTGTAAAATATATAAAAAGAAGAAAATTACAAAAAGTGTGTGTGTGTTTATGCCTGTGTGTGTGCAAGTGTATGCATGCATGTTAGTGAAAGCCAGAGCAATCAAGATGTTATTTTACTTTTGCTAAGCAGCACATTTGCTGCTTACTGAGTGTAAAAACCAAATAAAACAGAAAAAAAATTGTGCGTGTGTTGATGTTTTTGTGTGTGTGTGTATATGTGTGTGGGTGTGTGTGCACGTGTGTATGTGTGTTTATGTTTCTGTCAGTGTCTTAGTATATGCTTGCTTGTGTGCATGAAAGTGAGGTGTATGTGAGTGAGAGAGAGAGTGGGAGAGAGTGAAGAGTAGAAGCGATCGAGCACTGGTTGCAGTAAAGAGGTTTGCGTACCTCTCAACATTTAGTTCAAATATCTGGATAAAGCCAAAATAAAGGGGAAACAAATGCTCAAAATAGGAACATATTTCAAATACTTAATCACAAAGTTGCTTGAATAATAGGTGTGTTAGCATGCATTTTCTGAAGTTAAAGTGTGTGTGTGTGTGTGTGTGTGTGTGTGTGTGTGTGTGTGTGTGTGTGTGTGTGTGTGTGTGTGTGTGTGTGAGAAAGTCAGATTGACTTGACAGGGGCACAGTAAACTAATTCTATTATATAAGGGGACCTTCACTGTGTCACTGCTAGACAGAGGCACAGTATTCTAAATCTATTCTGTACATTTTTGTACCATTTCATGGGGTGGCGAAAGCCACATCACTATGGCTAGGCTTACAAATGCCCCAGGGCAGATAGCCTAGTACTAAACTATGAAACTATAAACTATGAAACTATGATGGGCCAGTGGCAGCAGCAGTAAAGAGGTTTGCATACCTCTTGAAGTTTTAGCTCAAGAAATCTGCATAAAACCAGAAATAAAGGGGGAAACAAAGGCTCAAAAATAAGAACATATTTTAAATTTTGTTCTTATAAAATTACAAAGTAGCTTGAATAACAGGATTTGTGTAAACATGAATTTTCTGACAGAAATAATGTCTAAAATTCAAATGTATGTCATCATTTACAGACTTCAATCTCCAATCACTGGCAACAAACCACACATTAGGAGTAAAAGGGACCAAACAATAAAGTAAATATCTAGATATTTTTTTTAAATTATATATTTTGGACATAAAATGCTTCCTCCATCACCATTTGCATATACTACAGCAACTTTGAAACATTTTACATCAGAAATATATAAAAATAATACAGTAATAAAATATAAATAAGTAAAACACAACAATTTTGCAGACAAACCATTCTCTAAGCAAAATAATCCCTCCAGGGTATGTGTTATTGTGGAAATAATGCCTTTCCAGGGGTGTAGAGGCCCCTCCACCTGCGGCATCAGGCCTCAGAACACCTGGGTGGGTGTTATTTCTTCAATAACATGCACCCTGTTGGGCATTATTGCTTGCTTATAGTATTTAAGGAAAGACTATGAAGGCATGAACTATTACCACTATAAAGAATATGTTTTTACTGATAATATTGTTATATGCACAGTTTTTATAGATTGCATTAATCACAAAATATTCACATTTGTTCATCCTGTTCCTTTTTTTTTTTTAGACAGAAAATTCTCTATAATGCAAGGATGTATGTGTAGGGCTACTTGAAGTGTGACATTCCATAGTGAAATAATCCAGTTTCGTAGTATTGAGTGCAATGGCATCTGTTTTCTGCCTGGGCCAGTAAATTGGGGAGAAAAGTCAGTCTTTCAGAAATAGCACTATCTGATTGTAATGAACATACTTAGTGTTTGCAATCCTACTGATTTGCACAATACTGTTCAAGTTTAAAACAAACAACATTGGCTGTACTTCAGCGATTTAAAGATTCTAATGCTAAATGTCCAGTGACACTAAAAATCCAGTGTGGCTATATTGTTACCTGTTCCTGTAAACCAGTGATCTAAAAGTCTTTTATGTCATTGTGTAGCAGTTTAGTTTTGTGTTTCACCTTGTAATCTTGGGTTTGAGTTCTTAGATCTTCATTTGCTTGCTGTGTGTTTCAGAAAGTCATTTAATCAGACAGTATTTCTGGATCACCTCAGAAAAGAGGTACTTGTGTCTAGTGGATTTACTTGCTTAACACATAAAATAAAATGTTTTGGTTAGCTGTAACATGCCAGTTACAGTCCCAGCATGAGCTGTATGTCTAAGGATCGTTGACCATATATTATCAGTTGTACCAACTGCAAAGCTTTTGTACTGTATCTGCACTATGTTAAAGGGTAAATCTTCAACTATATCAGATTAATGGCATGTTTAGAAACTATTCAATTTCTAGATCTGAGTATCATTTTGTATTTGACCAATTAACAGATAATTCAATTAGCTTTTTTAGTACTGTGCAGAGCTTGCTTCCTAGATTAGTCCTAAAAGTGGGCTGCAGGGCAATGTGTTATGCAGTAGGTTGATGCAAAGCATTAAATTAACAGTTAACATGTAGGAGGCTTACACATACACTGTACACATGACTGTATCTGCACTCCTATGTGGAACAGATTACTTACAGGCATGGAGCTGTAGCAGTTGTCAGAAACATTTTGGGTTTAGAATAATTACTGGGGCTGTAGTAACTACTATCAAGCAATGACATTTTGAGAGCAGATTTTACTGCAACCTCAAATGGATTTTCCAGTGTTTTGGTACGTATAACATACAAAGTTCAGACTGGCATCAAAGTAAATACTGTATATAACAAAATTGTAACGGACTAGCACTTCACCCCTACTTTCACCTTAATACCTATATGTATTGGATAAAATAGCATTTCACACATGAGCAGTCATATAACCAGACCAAATTCTGTTGTAAGAAATCTACATTTACAGGTCCATATGGCTGAAGACAAGTCCCAGAATGCCTTGCAGATTCAGGATTATGTATGACTATTGTGACTGAGGGTGTCATTAGTATGTATTTATGAACCATGACAACTAACATTATACTGCTTCCTTACAAAAATGTCTGACTCTTACACAATGGATAAATGGTGTATGTTTAATCAAGACGTTATATGCTATCTTCATTTATCACATGACATATCTAATTCTTCATTATCCACTTTAATTTATGTATGTCCGTTTATGCTTGTCAAGCCTAAAATAGTCTAAAAATGCCTAGTCAATTTGGATGGCAGGTAGCAAGAGGATGATGGAATTATAATGATACTATGAGTGTCCTTTTGTGTTTCCCATCACAGTGGTCATGGTTCCTCTCAGCCCTCAGTGCATGATAGGAGACTCATCCATGATGCCTTGCAGAGCAGAGAGGTGGGCATTCTTTTAATGAGCTTCAAGAAGTGACTTAGTGCAAGCAGGAGACAGCAATCTGAAGTAATCATTGTGTTTTATCTGGATGGACATCTCCAGTCACTCTGAGACAGCTTCTTGTTATAACTTCACTTGACCGGTCAGTTCATGGACAAACATGACCTTGATATTCTTAGGTTTGCTGTTAGTATGTCTTCATCTTCACATTAGTGCCACCACTCAGAAGCTACCACGTGACTTTCTGTGCTGTCTTTTCTTTCAGCTGGGTGAAGCATAGCATTGGTAGAATGTCAGGTAGCTTATCCTGTATCTCTCATTATTGTTTTTGTTACGTTTGCCTGTAAACATGTGGAATGCTTTGCAGTACAACAATGTTCATATTGTTAAGTGCACAACAGGCAAATAGCATACTTGCTAAGGCATTTAGTTTTTTTCTTAATTAATCCCTTATACCATGAAGAGTGATTAGTAAAATTCTGCCCCCTGTGTTTTGGGACACAAAAGATGAGGGGGGACATGCAGCAGACATAAAAGGCAAAGGAACTTCATTACATGTAAAGTGTTCATGCTGAGACAGGTTTGTATCATGTCAAGGCAGCCCAGTGGTTAATACTCAGCCTCAGAGCTGCACCATCTCAAGTGTGTGTGTGTGTGTGTGTGGGGGTTCAGTCCTATATTTGTATAATATCAAGGCAGCCCAGTGGTTAATACTCAGTCTCAGAGCTGGACCATCTCAAGTGTGGGGGGGGGGTTCAGGCCCATATTTGTATCACATCAAGGCAGCCCAGTGGTTAATACTCAGCATCAGACTGCACCATCTCAAGTGTGGGGGGTTCAGTCTCATTCTCTGAGTAGAGTTTGTGTGTTCTGCTTGTGTCTGCAAAGGTTATCTCTGGGCACTTCAGTTTCCTGCTACCTCCCTAAAACATGTTGGCTGATTATGTTCTCTGGTCTGTCTTTACTTATTGTACTTACCTTTGCCAATGTGATTATGGTTTGTTGGGAATGTGGATGAAAATAGTTAGAGTTTGCTTACTCAGTTAGTAAAAAGGTAAATTAAATGAAAACAAAAAAAGAAGCTGAATTCAGATTTGGAAAAATGTATTGGTTGCCAATCTGAGAAATCACTTTCAGAAATGGAATACACTGACCTGTTTCCCAAGGTCAGTAGTCCAATACTATTAACAAGCAACAGCAAATCACTTTTATCGAGATTGACAGTGTTATTATTTATAATTTTTCATTTGATGCTCTGGTCAGACTAACGTCAACCTAACAACCATCTCTTGTGATCATTGTAAGGAAGTGGAACATTTTTATGGCTGCAGTTTTAGTACCACAAAAAGAATATTCATGCACAGGTTTAATTTTGAATGAAAGTCCTTAACACAATGAGCATGAGAAATGTCCCACATCCAGACCTCAGAAATGATACATAACAAATAGAAAAATGGAGAAGATGAACATGAAGCATTCTGTTTAGTTGACGTAGGTGATTTCTTCATTTAGTTGTGTTTTTCTTTTGTCCCATGTAACATCTGTAATTTGAACATGATAATCTAGTCCTGTGTAACATCTGTAATTTGAACATGATAATCTAGTCCTGTGTAACATCTGTAATTTGAACATGATAATCTAGTCCTGTGTAACATCTGTAATTTGAACATGATAATCTAGTCCTGTGTAACATCTGTAATTTGAACATGATAATCTAGTCCTGTGTAACATCTGTAATTTGAACATG
Source organism: Protopterus annectens (assembly GCF_019279795.1). Lineage (NCBI taxonomy): Eukaryota > Metazoa > Chordata > Ceratodontiformes > Protopteridae > Protopterus > Protopterus annectens. The sequence continues at coordinate 353,370,557 of NC_056732.1, read as the reverse complement.
ATAATCTAGTCCTGTGTAACATCTGTAATTTGAACATGATAATCTAGTCCTGTGTAACATCTGTAATTTGAACTTGATAATCCATCATTGCTCAACCAAATGGCATGCCTGAGCAGGCAGAAGACATGACCATATCTGGAAGACTATTATTGTGAAATTAAGGAATGTTTGCTGGAAAAGTCAAAAATGAAATGTAAAGCAATTTATTTTTTTGCTTTTGTAGACAGTGCAGTGGCTATAATTCACGACTAGTTTAACACATGCTGCTTTGTCATTTGGCTTGAGCATGCCACATATGGAAATGTGCAGTGCACTTGTCAGCAACATTAGTAAAAGCAACCATCTATTAAATATGTTTATACAAATCTATTATTAATGCATGTAACATATAGGAGCTCCCTTTGTCATAGTCCATTTTGCTGTGTAACTAGACTTTGCCTTTTTGGTAATTGATCTATAATTTCAGCTTAAGTAAACACTTTAAAAGATACAAAAGTTAAAAATAAATAAAAACTTCCAAAGCATGCATTAGCTGTTAACTGGAATTCAGCTTTTGCTGCATAGCTTCCAGCAGTTTCTTTTCTTCCATTTTTATACGACATAGAAAGCATTTAATTAAGTGACATTTACAGAACAGACTCATCAGCATATGACTTAAATTGTTCGGGGACCTGATATTTACTGTTCATAGTAGCCCTGCTATTTCATTTATTTCCAGAAATGTTAGGGTCAATGCAGCTGTTATGTGGGTGGAAGACAGCCAGTTGTCACAGTTCTCTCAGTTCTCAAACTCAATTGATGAAGATATGTGGAGATATAATATACAGATTAAAAAACAGGAAAATCCAGATGTTTTGCATTGCCTGGACAAGTAGTAACTGTCACCTTTCTTGTTTCATCTGAAACTCAAGTTTTATTTGGCAATCACATATAGCAGTAAATTACAGACACTGTATGTATCTACAAACCCAATAAATCCCATGGTTTCTGCCTCTACTCCCATATTGTTGTCAAAAAATGAAACCTCATCCCACTTCTCATTAGAGGTAACCCAAACCTACAAATATTCAAAGAGTCTCTAAAGGAATTCATATCCAACACCTGGCTCAACTCATGTTCCCCTCCTGGCTAATCTCTTACCTTCCTTCCCCCTTCTCTTCTGCCAGTAACTTCATTTGTCTGTCCTGTTTTAGCCTTAATTAGATATTGTATGCATGCATTTCCCCTACAAACTCACTTTTCCTCCTCTTGTATCACCACTACTGCTGTTTAAAGGTATCTTATCATCTGCATCCTTAATTGTGAACTGTAAATGTTTCTACTGTCTCAGATATATTATATGGTTATATATGTGCAGCCTCTCTCCCTAGGCCTCCACTGTAAATGGCTCAGTTGGACTTTCCCAGTAAACAAATGGCAATCAATCAATACATGAACCACCTCCTGTGTATACAGTCTGACCTATTATTACTTATATTTGATAAAAATGGAACATTTGTTACTACTGATTACCATCATAAATTGTTTCTGTTAATATTTAATAAATAACAAATCTGTAATTGCAGATGCAGAAGCTAATACTGGTATGGTGTTTCCTGCATTGTATCATCACTCATTTTTAACTACTGTTGCTGCATTGCAGCTCTGCTATATACTTACATTCAGCATTGATAGATGTATGTTTTCTGTTTGTTATCTGTGCTGACACTCATCCAGATGAACAAGCACATTGTCTTTTTGTCGCATACTGTTTTTAAGGGCCTGCTATCTTTTACGGAAGATCATTTGTCTGACATCATATTTCAACAATGATACAGCTGATTGATCTAAGATTAACAACAAGCTTATCAAAACTTTCTTAATAAGAGCAGTAAGACAACATTACACAAATGAAAATAGAATTTTAAGGGGACAAGTTCTCCTGCATCCCTTATGTGAATGCAAAGTCCTATGCACTCCAGCTTGGCATGATGGTTAAGATCAAACAACTGACCAAGAAGCTAAAGACCACAGCAAATGAATCCAACCAATTTGTTATCAATCTGTTGAAACAGTAAGTTAAAATGTTAAAACTGGATTTCTATTAATGAAAGACAAAAGCTGCTGTAATAGACTCTACTAATTTTGCAATCTCCTCTTTATATTGTACCATACATCTCTCATTTTCTTTAATTGATAATTTGGTATGATCTATGCCTGACAATGAAAAAGTTCCAGTAACTCAAGATGAGTTTTATTCAACACCATATGTGTATTTCCATACCCAAAGTCTTTTAGGGACGTGTCTTCAAACTTTCACTCAAGAAATAATTGTCCAGCTGCAGAGACTTAAATTTGTACAGTGATTTATCTAAAGCCATAATTTGTTCTTGTAAGCTAATTTAATGGCCGCTAGTAGATTGTAGGTATTCACATTTGTTTGCACTTCTGCTTCATCCAACCATTTAACCACTTGAGATGTGGATGAGAAATTCTGGGAGCCTGATGCTTGTATCACCCACTGTGAGTATTGTGCTGGTCATTCAGTGCAATAGCTGGTCTCAATGATAGATGAATAGTGTCTTCCGCATTATTATCAGCCACATTTGTAACATTACCATGCTTAAAGTGAGATAAGGCCTGTGTTAACTGTTGAATAAGCAAAGTCAAATTACCCACAGTTTCAGATGTTCTGAAAGTGGGAGCATCATGAAGCAATTCCTGTGATTCAAAGGCTGACATACTAGGGAATCCTCAGAATAAAGCCAATAATCCACAAAAAGCCAAGAAATATCTGGAACTGGAACAAAAATCCAAGCAAAGAACAAACAACTGACCAGGAAGCCAAAGACACAGCAAATACATCCAACAATGGTAGAAACCACTCCAGTTTGCAGTTGTAGAAAGAAACAATACTTTATTGGTAAAACTACTACAATTCACAGATAAGGGTTTTCATCTAAACATAGACTTTTGTAGAACCATGAAAACTCCTCTAAACACTGAATTTAAAGATTCATGTGTGAACATCTGCAGTAAGTTCAATTGCCAATCATTAAGGTTAGTCTACTTGACAAAATGTATGTTAGGACCTACCTTCTATATTGGTAAGACAAAAAATGCGCTCAACAAAAGGATGTACCAGCACTATTATGGTATATCCAAAAGGGACATGAAGAGTGCTTTGACAAGGCATGCTTGTACATGCTCCAATTTCAAGAAGTTCACTTTTTGGGGGCTTGAACAAGTGGAAGCAGGCGCCTTTGTTGGTGACTGGGAAAACAGACTTCTACATTGTGTGATGTATTGGCAGTTGAGTTTAGACACAGCAAATCCACCTGGACTGAATGACTTTATTTCCATTGCTAGTGAACATAAAAGGAAAAGCCAACATAGTTTGAGCAAAATTTTATAACTGTTATGGCTTTCTGTAATATTTTTGACATTCTATATTTGCTTTCGGACATTTTTACTTGGTTTAATGTGTAAGTATTTTTGGACTTGTGTACACCTTTAAGAACTTTCCCAGGCTTTGTTCGGCCTGTCTGCTGATTGACAGTTCCTGGGGGTGTGGTTTTACTTCTCTGAGCTTTTAAATTCAGTGTTTAGAGGAGTTTTCATGTTTCTGAACAAGTCTATATTTAGACGAAAGCACTTAACCGTGAATTACAGCGGTTTTACCAATAAAAGATTGTTTTATTTTACAACAACTGTGAATTGGAGTGGTTTCTACCATTGTTGGATTTGTTTGCTGTGGTCTTTGGCTTTCTGGCCTGTTGTTGGTTTTTTGCTTGTATTTCTGTTCCAGTTCCCGGCATTTCTCGGCTTTTTGTGGATAATGGTTAAGATGTTTATCTCACAGGCACAACGGACATGGTTTGATTTTTGTCAAAAAAAAGAAGAATCTAAGTATAGCATGGATAGATTACAAAAAAAACCATTTGATAACATCCCACATTAATGGATAAGCGTGCTTACAGATGTATAAGATACATCCTACATTGATCAATTACATTACAGTGGCCATGAAACAGTGGCAAACCACTTTTAACTCCTGACAAAGGGTGAATTATTTTTCCAGGGATAAGAATTCAAAGGAGGGTATTCCAGGTTAATTCCATGTTACCAATGTTTTTTTTTTCTTGGCCTTAATCCATTAAGATGTTTACTTAACATGTTGCGCTATGGTTACAAATTGACTCCCAGAAAATCTTCTTTAAAGACTTATCTACTTTTTGCAAATTACTTAAAACTGTATAGTTCATCAGATGAGGAGTTGAAAGCACAAATGCAAGTTGTTAAAAATTTCTCAGATGATGTAAGCATGTCATTTGGTCTTGATAAATGTGCAAAAGCAATGTTTAAAACAGGAAAGTTACACACCAAGAAAATGTCACTCTGGTTCAGGAATGTGATAAAAAGGAGCTTGAGCAGAAGGGAGAATATAAATCTTTGTGCAAATTACTTAAAACTGTATAGTTCATCAGATGAGGAGTTGAAAGCACAAATGCAAGTTGTTAAAAATTTCTCAGATGATGTAAGCATGTCATTTGGTCTTGATAAATGTGCATAAGCAATGTTTAAAACATGAAAGTTACACACCAAGAAAATGTCACTCTGGTTCAGGAATGTGATAAAAAGGAGCTTGAGCAGAAGGGAGAATATAAATCTTTGTGAAGTGATAATAGAGTGGCATAAAACATTAACAAATGTGACCTCACCAGATCCAAACAGTGTAAGTTTTAAAACATGAGGAGAAGACATCTAAGATGATTTATCTTCTTAGTTTAGCAGAAACATTTCTGTATCGAGTGAAAATGGAAAGCAAACCAGAAGTAGACAAAAATCAGATAGCAGATGATTGTGCTGAAAAACAGAAGAAAGAACATAACGAGAAGGATCAGATGAGAAGGAAAGAAATGTGGATAAGACATAAGTATTATGGAAAGTACAGAGATCTCCTGGAACAACCACGTCAATCAGGATTTGACACAGGAATGGTTAAGAAAAGGAGAACTGAAATCAAAAGATGAAAAGTTAATAATGGTGGCCCAGGATAGTGGCCTACATGTACGTTGGTTTACAAAGTCCATTGAGCATGTGGAAGAAGCAGACAAATACAGATTCTGTAAAAATGAACTGATAGTTGCACCTGTTGTTGCTGGGTATGATACACTCATGGCAGATGCCATGTATACTGAAAGGCCCAATAATCTGGCAAAACTGTTGAATTTGGGATTGGGCAAACACTCAAATGCTGAAGTAGTTGAGAAACATTGGAAACATAGCCACAAAGCGTTATAGAAAATGATAAGTTTATATAACATAGGATCACCCATTACCAACAATTCAGAAAATAGAGGTGGGAAAAGTAGTAGTAGTAGTCCATGAAAAAAGACAAAAGTAGCACTAAACATTGAAATTGCTACACCTGGTGATTACAGTGTCTTATGTGCAGAGAGACACAAAGTTATAAAATACCAGGATTTGCAGGCAGAAATGAGAACAATGTGGAAGAAAGATACCCGAACAGTTCCAATAGTAGTAGGAGCAAAACGTCTAATAAAAAAAATTACAGTAATATTTAGATATGCTACAAATGCATGTAACTCCATATCAATTGTGTGAATGGGGTGTGTGGGGGCATGGGGGGCATAGCCCCCCACTTAGTTTGAGTACATATTGTCTTCTGGAGAGAGTTAGTCAATGGTGTTGCAACTATGCGTGTCTATTGTTTAAAATGTATTGTTTTGAAGTTTTTGGTAAAATACAATATAAAACAAACAAGGTGGGGGCTAGGCCCTCACACCCCCTAACTATATATACTAACTCCAGGATCGCACCACAGTGAGGAAAAGGGCATATACCTTTTACTTGCCTTACAGTACTCTACACAGTGCCATATATACTAAGTTCAGTTCTGTGAAATGAGATTCAGTGAAATGAGTTTTCAGCAATTTGTGTTTTCAGCGATGTGGTCAGAGTGAAATGAAATTCAGTGAAATGAGATTCAACAAAACAAAGTAGACCCATATATATATATATATATATATATATATATATATATATATATATATATATATATATACATATATATATATATATAGAGAGAGAGAGAGGAAGATGTATATGGCATTTTCTTTCTCATTATACACATATAGAAATGAGTACCATAAGAATATTCTCAGAGTTATAAAAGAACTTAAATAAGAGTAAAACTCAATGATATGACATTAGATGTTAATTTAATGTAAAATTCTACTAGCCTTGCATGAGACATTACAAAATGTGCATGGGGATGTTTAAATAGTGGAGGCATTTGTAGACAATTAGTAAAGTTCGCAGTGTTTGTGTTCTTACACCAAAAACAGAATGCATACAAGGTAGTAATTCATAGAACCACATAGTATGACAGGGTAATCACACAAAAAATACAGAAAAGGGGGTATAAAAATTACTATATAATGGCATGCAAATGAAGAAAGATAGTCTTCTTGATTTATTATAATATGTAAATATGGATGGAGAAGCAAGTCATAATTCATAATTCTCAGGTATAAAATGGTGGAGGCAGTAACATCTGAGTATACAGGCAAATAGCATGGGAAAAATAATGGCATTGTAAGCAGAAATGCTGGTAGCAGCAGCAACATTTATAATTTAGCGTTTGATAACATTATTGAAGTTCTGGGTGTATGATGTAATCACCCATACAAGATAAAATGATACTTGAGGTAATTACCTCCAGCAGCTGATAGATGAAGAAGTCCAAGACTAGCTATACCCAGATAAAGACATTATACAGGAACTGGTTGTAATGTATGGCCCACAGATTGGAACTGGAGGATTGTGTGGACCTTCCATATCTGTGGGTACCAAAGTATGTTCAACTCTTACTAGCTACAGGAACCTTTCAGAGATAAACTGTATATACCACAGTAATATAGCAGACATCAGTCTATAGAATACTCAGAATGTTCCTCTGTACATTACTGTCACACATAGAGGAGTATGTTTACTTTCAAAACACACCAAGGAAGAGAGTCACCACAATTAGTGGTTTCTACGATATTGCCCAGATCTCAGGGTGCTGGAAACCATAGAATGCACACTTATGACAATAACAGTCCTATCCATTGTCCATTGACAATGTTACATAAATAGAAAGGGCTATCAACTGTCAGCTAGTGTGTAACACACAGGAACTAATGCCTCATGTGCTTGCACAGCACCCTAGTAGTACCTATGATTCTCCAGTATGGTATACAAGTCACTTGCATCAATGCTTCTTATATGGAGACATCCCACAGGGCCACCTAGTAGATAAGTGCAGGCATAACCATAGCCACATACATAGCATGTACACCTCACAACCCATGGCTTTCATACCCCCTGCTCCTAGTGTGTTACTAGTGGTGCAGGTTAAAGGAACCCAAATGACATGGCCAAAGACCAGTCTGACATCATCCACTATCAAACCAGAATGTGGTCAGGTGACAAGGGACTAGACACAACATGTTGATCTTGCCCAACGTCTACAGGTGTCATGGTACCAGTGATGTGTCCTGTGAGTACAAATACATAGCAATACTATATGATAATGCAATACTATGTAATAATGCTCTTATTATTATGCAATACTGTGTGATAGTGCTCACCTCACAAGTCCTACTCCCCATGGTGCTCATACTACTGACAGACAAATTCCATCAGCTGCATATGAAGCACCTACATGTGGCAAAGGTTTCCTGGGTCTGTATGCCTGAAGTACCTTTGAAGAATAAGGGACTGTAGTTAGTACAGCGATGATTGTATCAGTACATGCACAGTGACAGTATAGCGAATATGGTCTGGATATGTACCTGATTGGTCTCCACGAGAGAAATGATGCATCAGCCTGCTTTCTCAACCTCTGTTGACATATCTAGGTATGATCTCTGCCTCCTCATCATCACCATGCAAGAATGCCAGAAATTATTTGTCTTTAGTTAGTGTAGAATTTAACAGAAGACCACCTCTGTCACTTTCCTTCCCACTGCTATGTTGCATGCTTTGTGTGAAGTCCATTGTATCAGGTCATTTGCATACTTCTGACATTGATGTATCATGCAGTTCCTCCCCACCCATGGCACTTACATGGTGCACCACTGTTTCACTCACATGGTCTTGTAGATAGTGGTGGGTACCCCCTCCCCTATATAGTCATTACCCATGTTTCTTGAGTGCCTGAAGGGCTGACCTTGTCCAATCCCTGTCCTCCAACACCTTTAAAGGGTATAGATTATAAAGGCATGTGACAGTGCACTAAGGTAGATATGTCACAGTAAAAGTAGGATGGTACATTGGAACATGGCTAGCTACCCTGACAAAGGTTCACTGGATGAGGAGAGGGTAGCTATCTTGTGTCAGTGAACTGCCATTCCCTTCTAAGGTTGTGCATGAAGAGGAAGATTACTGCTGTTGGGTACAGATGCTGCTGTTACACAGCCCAGGTCTGTCTGCATGTAGCAGGTGGCTGTATAATGCCTGTGGGCTGCCACGTCTTGCTAGAAGTATATGTGAAGACATGTATAAGTGTGATAGGGTAGAGCCATATTTTCCTGCTGTAGTGTGAGTAGTACTGCATACTAATTTTAACCTAACAACCATATACTTAGAAGAAGAAGAACTCAACAGGGGGCTAGTCACATGTGTGACACTGTTACTATATCTCTTACCACACTAATGCAGACATCTGAGCACCTCTTGTAACCTAACTCCTATATAATTGCTGCTTCTGCGCTGGTAGAAACTGGGTGAAGCCAATGAATTCATTCTTTTGCTCATTTTCTGTGATGTACATTTTGGTGTCCAAAATGCTGGATCACCCATAACCATCAGTAATAAGTACTAGTTTGCATTTTATTTATGATAATGAGGCTACATTTTGCTTTTCTTGATGAATCTCTGTGGTTTGTAAAAATGCACCAGTGACATGGCATGCACATATATCCAGCTGCATGTCACCAGCATGCAATATACATCCACATCTTAATGCAAAAAACATGTGTACGTGTATCACATTCTTACAAGTTTTTTGCGTGCACTGCATATGATTCAGTATCCCATGTAGGGCATGAGTCTCATGCTGCTGTTTTATTTTATCATTTGTGGAGATGACTGACACCATGCCACTGCCCCATAGACAGCAACTACCTGGTGTTCAAAGGAAAACATGATTATGTACGATCTCTGCATAGCCAGTCTCCTTTCAAGAAGACAGATGGCTGGTACAACCTGACAAATCTGCTTTCCAAGGCAACTAGTATCCTACATACTGGTTAATAGTGCAAGCACTTGTACAATGACTAACACTGCTGTCACTCTGAAAGATTTTTGTACATGGGAAGCAGAGGTTAGGCAAGGATGCCTAGAGTGGTATGGTAATTTTTTGTCATGTCTGCTAAGTACAGTACTGCATTTAAAATATGTTTTTGCTGTTTGTAACAGGTGTATTCATCATTCTCTCTTTTATTTCATCTGACAGATCCCAGGATATTTGAAGTTGTCTTTTGCGGGTAATTGTTGTGTGTACTTTTAGTGGTACTTGTTATAATGTGGCAGTGTGTTGTTTTGTGGAACCGGGTATAGGATTGTGACTCTGAGACACACTGGATACCCTTTTTATTTTTCTGCATCATTGAACATGTGTGTTTAATAGAACCGTGTCTGTTTTACTGCAGCTAACAGCATTAGTGCAGCTTCTCTGCTCATTTGTAAAACAAAACTGTGGTAGTGTAGGCTGCTGTCTTGCAAAGTAGAAACCTGGCTGCTCATTGCTTCTGTGCACATGATGCTATGGCTCTGTGATGGGCTGTGGAATCACTGAAGACTTCTGTTTGTTTACTTGTATGGATCTGTGTTGTTGCACTGTCAGTTGTATATTTTCATATCTGTGTGTGTTATATGATTGCTTGCCTACTCTTTTATCTTTTAGCACAGACAGAGCATGCAACAAATGCTGCCAACTACTGTAGGGGGCAACAGAGACTGTAGCCACAGCAGGGTTAGTGGTATCTATGTAGTTTTCAGGCTTGTGTCTGCTGTATCATCTCTGGGTCAGCTTAACTAATGGCAGGTTTCCCAGGAAACTATGGTCAGCCAGAGCTGCAGGCATGTAATCTATGGCCTGCTGCCACCGCATCCATGGTTGTGGCTAAGTCAAGTGAGCAGAGTGGAGGTATCTTATCTGGGGAGGGCTCAAACCCACCCCAGTCACCAGCTCTGACTCTGCCAAAGCTGGAACACATAGTGAAGCCTGTGGTTGAATGGACAGTGGCCTACTGGGCCAATTTACAGCAAACCTTCATGCATGGAATAGCAGACTCTCTGTACTAGCTAATCAATGCCATCAGGCCACAAGAGGCGAGTGTGGTCATTACTGCCAGTACCCAGTGACGCCATATACTGGGTCATAGTAATGTCTCCCTGTGCCAGTTAGTGGCTGGTAATGTCTGTACCCCATCCTATCCCCAGTCATTTCTGTACCCTTTGATTGTCTGAGTATAAGTCTACCATGTCTGCCTTCATTGTGTATCCACATCCACTTGCGTTTGTGCTTGTCCATGTGTGTCTGCATACCCCTCTGCCTGCCATTAGCCTCTGTCCCTCTCATAATGTTACTTTCATCCCTACTCATGTCTTTCATCTCTGCCTACATATTATGCATTCTTTACTCACAAAACAAATACCCTATCTTCACCCCAACCTGTTTTCCCTTACAGTTTGCCTGCTATGTGTTCCACTGCTTGGTATGTCCCTTTTCTTGCCTTCATGTACACCCCTTTCCACCATATCTCTCAACTTGCAAACACAAATCCAACAGACGAGGCCAGGAACACCAGCTGCATGACCCAACTTTTATTTACCACAAAGTAAGAGCTTTTGTTTGGTACCTGTGACCAAACTTCCTCAGACAGTTAAAACAAGTAACCCCCTTACTTATATACATAGGTATTAAACCCAATAAATTAATCAACCAATGATTAACATAACTGGTAAATGAAATAATTGCATATTTAAGTATTAACAATGAAATACCAAAAGCAGCAACCAGTCTCCTAACAAATGTTTAAACCATAAGGAATTAAAATATTATTATTTCAAAGTTAAAAACAACCATAAAGTTTTGTTATAAAACAAATTAATTATTTTAAACCAAATAAATATTATTTAAAAATAAGAAAGAAACAATGTTAGTAGTTAACATAAAAAAATTAATTGGGAATCTGATCAGATGCTTCTTTGTCATACCTAGGCTTACCTAATTACTTTAAATTACTGTTAAGTACAATAAAGAGGTATACACAAAAAGGAAGCTAGGTTTGTATATTAACTAGTCACCTGTCAAATACTTTTAATTTTAGTTTACTAGTAATTGAAATAATGTCATTCAACCCTGGGGGAGAGCAAGCATTTAAAAAAAGTTGCCACCAGGTTTCTTTCTCTTCCAGTTGTATTTTCCAAGGGCCACCCCTAGATTGACTAGGAATTTTCTTTACTCACAAAACAAATATCCTATCTTCACCCCAACCTGTTTTCCCTTACAGTTTGCCTGCTATGTATTCCACTGCTTGGTATGCCCCTTTTCTTGCCTTCATGTACACCCCTTTCCACCATATCTCTCAACCTGGAAACATCAAAAATCTGGACAAAGGCCCATGAAAAATAGGTGCAATTATGTACACTAATTAACATAGCATTTGCATACACAATTATGCAACCCCAGCTGGTCCAATGGAACTGTGGGATACCAACTTTCAAACACAAACTGAAGAACAGACAACTAAAATATGGACCCAGAGTCCCACTGGAGCCATTCCAATGTCCAATTACTTGCCTATTTTGCCCCATTTACCATAAACACTGTAATGTGCATACTGCTTTACTTCTACAATGATTATTTGGATTTCATTTAAAACTTTTATTTTACATTTTATAGCACAAACACTAATAGACATCTGCTAAATAAAGCAATATAGTCTCATGATGAAAATAGACTTGGCATTAAAACTTATCTGCCCTTGAAACTCACATTCATTAAAACAGCATTGAAACCCACATTCAAAGAAAATGCATCTGGCCAGTGGTGGATAAAGATTACCTTTGGGCTGTTTTCAAATCATAGGCTTCTTGCACATGAAATATATATGTGTTCTTTGATACACCTTCCTGACTGTATTCAATTATATTCCTTGTATAATACAGCATACTTGTTATAATGGATTTTAAATTTATTGTTTTGAACATTTTTCCAGTAAGCAATGAAACAAATGCATGAACCAATGATGATAAAACTGCCCAATTAGAACATTTTCATCATAAAAATCTTCTCAAATTTCTACAATCCACCAGTATTAGTAAATATGCACAATCTCTGCAGAAGTAAAAGTAATCTAAATAATTCCACATTAAAGAGATCTGTAACTAATGAAGAGGTTGCTGCTAGCAAACAACTTTACGTCATTGTTTTATCTACAAGTCAAGTGCCTGTTGCCCTTGAAGAATAAATTGCTTATGTTACATTAAAAAAATGATAAGCTAGCAATATTTCAATAGGGAATGGATGGCAAACTGAGGTTCATAGTTACTAGGTATCTCTGCCAAAGGAGAACATTCTCAGGACTGCAGCATCCACCCCCCCCCCTTTAAAAGTACACCACAGTACAGTATCAGCAATCCATCTACATACTGTGGGGGGTAGAACCCACAGCCTTCTGCAGCAAAAGCAAGTATACTACTTGTTGTGCTACTAACAACTCAAGTAGATTTTGCATAAGCAGCACTAAACTTCTCTTTCCCTGAAGAACTGTGCAACACAAGAAATCAAGAAAAAGCCAAAATGTATTGGGGGGGGGGGGGTGGACAAAGGGCCAAAACTAGGGACATATTTTAAACATTACTTGTATAATCTTAGAAAGTTACTAAAATAAAATGTTGTGTTACCATGTGTTTCCTGAAAGACAGGAAGACTGAAACTTAAATGGCTATCAATATTTAGTGAATTCAGTTCTCACTGATTTGCCAGAAACACACACATTTTATTTTTATTCAACATTTGTTTATCGAGAAAGTCCAACTTGGAACAAAGCCAATTTTCAGCAGAGGCCCAGGGAGAAATGCTCCAGATGCATGTCTTTGTATCAAGGGTGAAAACTGGAGCACCCAGAGGAAACCCACACAAATGCAGGGAGGACATGCAGACTCCGCACAGAAGGCACTTCAGCCAAGAATCAAACCAGAGAACCTCTTGCTGTGAGGTGACAATACTACCACTGCACCATCCAAATTTTAAGAGGAACAGACCAAAAGTGTGAGACAAACATTCCAGACATTCTGTGAAAATTTGTACAGTTGAGAGCTATAACTTCTTCAATCTGAAGTGGTGGTATGGGTAGAGAACTCAGGCTGTTGTACCTAAGGTACAGGGATTCTGCCTGTGTAACCCTAACCACCAGGTGTACTTAAGGTACAGGGATTCTGCCTGTGTAACCCTAACCACCAGGTGTACCTAACTGGGACACACACACGGACATACGCACGCACACACACACACACACACACACACACACACACACACACACACACACACACACACACACACTACTTCAAATGCTGACACAGAGTACTTCAAATGCACACACACACCTACCTTCAAATGCAGCAATAATTCCAGTAATGGAAAGTAATTTAAATGCTTACACAGAGTACTTCAAATACATTAATAATTCAGGAATGGAAAGTAATTAAAATGTGCAAGACCAGAAAGAATGGAATGGTCCTGTTATTTCAAGTAGAATTCAACTATCTAGAATGGAATGGTCATTGCAAGAATGGAATGGTCTTGTTATTCCAAGAGCAATTCAACTATCTAGAATGGAGCAGTCCTTGCAGCTAAAGTTATAAGTGCTTTACCTGGAGGAGCTGGGGAAATGATGCTGCAGACCTGCAGTCAACACATGCATGCTACTTGCTGCCCATAAACAAAGTGAATCAGTCAGTCACATCCCTCGAGCCCTCAGCCAGTTCCGACAGGCTATTAATGAAGCTGACATCATTGCACATTCCTCTGCACGTGATGATGTCAGCGAAAACAAATAATCAAAAAATAAAAGCTGGGAAATTTGGGAATTAAAGGTGTCCAGCCTGACTGGTACCCATTATTACTCTCTCATCCATCCACAACCCCCTTTTTGCCATTTTTGCCCATGGGGTTAGGCTGTTACATTTAGAGCTAATGTTCAAACTGTTGGGTGGCTAATCCTGCTGCAATTGTTTTTTTGTACCGCAAACACATCTACACTCAAACCTACAGCCAATTTACAGAGCCCATTCTACCTAGTGCATGTCTTTGGAATGTGGAAGGAAATTGGAGCACCCAGAGAAACCCCATGTGAATCCATACAGATGCTGCACATTAGGCACCCCAGCCAAGAATAAAACCTGGGAACCTCTTACTGTGAGGCAACAATGCAACCCTATCTCCCACTGTACCACCCCATTTTGCCCCTTTCTGTCTCCTATACTCTTTTTCTTTGGTGTGTGCTCCAGTTACTTAACAGTAGGTGTAACAACTTACATTACCTGCTCTATTTTTAATTCACATTGTTGTGAATGCCATGCAATGTACTATGAGAACACAGCTTTGTCTTTCTTCATAGACTGTCAGTTGTGTCACTCTGTGTTGATTATGAAGTTTCTTCTTAGTCTCGGCTACACTCCCCCCCCCTCCCCAAGGCACAGAGAGATGCCTTCTCATACTATTTGTCCTTATTTCAGTACTGATTACTATTTAGCACTACTACGTTATCTGTCTATGTGGCATTGGCTCTGGTATGCATTAATGCCTTATTCTATGTATCCAGCTTAGCAACTCCCAATATTAATAAGAAACAACATGGAACCTCTAGAAGACTTACTTTAGAAACTAAGATTTATCAATAAGAAGTTTAGATTGTACAACGTATGACTACATACTTGTTTAGAAACTGTTAAGATTGCATTTGATCTTCTATAAAAGCTGCAAGAAAGACCCAGCAAAGCTAGAATCTTCAGTGTGTAACACCTTAAACCTTCTGTAGTGGAGTATAGCCAAACAACCCATTTATGGTATACTGATAAGGTCAATAAGAAGCCCAAAACATACTTGTTTACAGCTAGTGAGGTTTGGCTTTATTGGCCTGAATGTACCTATAAATACTTAAAAATGAAAATGTGAAAAGTCATGGGCATTCAGAAGCCATATAGCTGAAATACTGCTATGTCTTTAAAGGACTGTTTGCACATATCCCATGGGCCTCCACTATAGGATGCTTACTGGATTACCCAATGAAAATTTTAGTTAAGCTGGGTCTTTCTTGTTTTTAGTGAATGCTTTGTCAGTTTGAGCTTTTTACCATCTAGTTTGGATGTTATTGTGAGTAGTTTTCAGTACCCTAGTGTTTGTGGACATCAGGCTTAATTCTCTGCTCTGTGATTTTTAACGTAGTGCTAAATAATCCACTTATATTGTACTAAAGAGGTCAATAAAAATAGTAAAAAGTATATATCTACAGCTAGTGGGGTTTACTTTCATTGGCCCGAATGTGCCCATAAAGTCTTACAAAGTAAAAAAGTCTGGGTAGTTGGAAGCCATATAGCTGAAATACTGTTATGCTCTTAAGGGATCATTTGCATATATCCCATGGCCCCCACTACAGGAGGTATAAGGTATTATACAGTGAAGATTCTAGCCTGACTGGGTCTTTCTTACTGTTTTTAGTGAATGATTTGTCTGTGTGATTTGGATGCTATTTGGGATAGTTTGCAGGCATCCTTATGTTATAGAGTGGAATTAGCCAATCAAACTTAAGACATGGTGAGTTACATTATCAACCAAATCCAAAAGCTCTAGCCAAAACTGATATAACCAAAGCACATACAGTAGTTCTACATCAAGAGTCTTGTTTTAGGATAAACAAACTACAGCTATACTGAGCTTTCTACTTAAGTGATCTTGTGGTAAGTGTTATTTTCTACTAGGTTCTGAGCCTCACATATTTTAGTCTTGCCACAGGGGAAGCCATAAAAATCTCCTTCCACTTTTTAACGTCTTACATTCCACTCATGGCTAATTTGGACATGAAGTTAAGACTCTTTGCCTACTGCCAATATATGGAATTATACAGCAAGTTACCCTATAACTGCCTCAATGATCCTAATCTACACATCCTAAGCCATTTCATAAAAGAGGAGGTCCAGGGCTACTCTTCTGAGTTATTCCCTAAAACATCACTTCTGTTCTGATCCAACTGCCTTATATATGTTGAAAATCTACCACAGCCTACCATCTTCCTCCTTTAAATCCATTATTTGTTATTTTCTTTTTTATTGTAACCATCAAGAGATATTTCCTGAATAGTAATAATTTATTCCAATCTTCTTAAAAATTAAATCAAATGTAGTAGTATTTAATCAACTGTTTTGCATAGGTCCTAAAACCAGGAAGCATAGACCCAAATAGGAGCCACAAACTGGGTGCCAGGAGACATCATCCCATGTCAGTGAGTGGTTATCATTCATACCAAGAGGACCAATCTGCAGTTACATCAACATGCTCATCATTCTCCTTTGCAAAACTACTGATCTGTACATCTCCTGGTCAACACTACAAGTTGCATAAATAGCACTTCTCCATAAAACCTTCTGGGATAGAAGGGCTTTCTACTGACCAATTCATCTGCCATCCCAGGCTAGCCCTACCACTGGCCCAAATCTAATCTCAAACTCGGGTCACTAGCCATAAAGACTGACAACCATTCCCCAGTCCAGCAGGAGGAGTTATCCACATAGCTGCCACTCCCGTTTATCTTAGTTTCTCAAGTATCTACTCTAGATGATTATCATTTTGTTAAAACTATGCTGCACAGTATAACTGACATAATACTACAAAGTCTTCTGCTTTAACCCATAGAGTGGCATCTGGTACATCCATCCATCCTCAAACCCTTTTCCCATTTTGCACATGGGGTCGGGGTGTCACTTCTGCAATGACAGTTCTCTCGAGGTAAGCTTTACACTGCCGGGTGGCTAGCCCTGCAGTGGAACATGGCATCTGGTACCTTGTATGCAATATTCTTCAGTGAGCTTAGTGAAGAAACTACATGTATCTCTTAGGTGTTCCTGTCTCCCAAGGGATTTAAGAAAGACTTTATATGGGTTTCAACATTGTTGAATGTACATCCATAACATCTCTAGTAAATTTAAAAAAACATCATTTGGCATTTCTTTACTGTTGAATTCAATCTGTCCTGACATTTTGTCTGAGACTTCAAATAAGGAGTGAGCAGAGCTGTTCCTAAATGCAGCTGAGAATATAAAACTGGCTCAGTGTTAATAAATGATAAATGGATTGTTACACACATTAGCAGTTTCTGTGTTACACGTTATGTTTATATTCTTTGAGTTGCATAATCAAATGTATAACCTCAAAAAGAGTTAGTAGAATTATTTTCTGATACTAGGATGTACTTAACAGATCATCTGCATGCTGTTGTATGTGTTGTGCTGTTTATTTTTACAGATCATCTGCATGCTATTGTTATGTGTTGTGCTGTGTATCTTAACAGATCATCTGCATGCTATTGTTATGTGTTGTGCTGTGTATCTTAACAGATCATCTGCATGCTGTTATATGTGTTGTGCTGTATATTTTAACAGATCATCTGCATGCTGTTATATGTGTTGCTGTATATTTTAACAGATCATCTACATGCTGTTGTATGTGTTGTGCTGTGCATCTTAACAGATCATCTGCATGCTGTTGTATATGTTGTGCTGGGTATTTTAACAGATCATCTACATGCTGTTGTATGTGTTGTGCTGTGCATCTTAACAGATCATATGCATGCTGTTTTACAGTTTGTGTTCTGTACTTAACTCACTTATAGCTTCTTTCAAAGTAATCTCTTAAGCTGTGAGATCAAGATTGCAGAAAAAAAGACCAAACCAAAATATCTATCTAACCATCCATCCATCCATTTTCTAAAAGGCTTGGTGGAAGCAAGTTAAGCAGAACACACCAGAATTTTCTATCCACAGCAACTCCCTAGAGCTTATCCTCTGGCATTCACTGGCAAGCTGAGTTATACAATCTCTCCAAAATGTTCTTTATCTGCCTTAGGGCCTTCTGCCAGTGGACAGCACCTAGTACACTTCGTCAGATGACTTCAGCTGTGTCCTTACACACCAGAGGAAGAGCGGCTGAACTCCAAGATCATTCTGGACAATGGAACTTCTCACTCTGTCAGGGATAGTAAACCCAACAATACTGTAAAGGAATCTGATTTCTACCATTTGTATACAAAATCCCATCCTTTCAGTCACTACCCAAAGTCTGTGACCATAAATAAGGAATGGGATATAGGCCTTGACCTATAAACTGATAGCTTCATCCTATGGCTCAACTCTTATGACAGCAACAAAGTCCAGCGCCTCTGGAGAACTGCCACTCCTACAACCACCGTATGACCAATTTCCCAATCTCCCAATCCTCAGTTGTGAAAAAGAAACTAAAGATACTTAAGCTCTTCCATTTGGAGCAGCTGCTTCCCTCTGACTTGCAGATAACAGTCCACTCATTTTTCCAGAGAAAACCATAGCTTCTGATTTATCTGTACTGATCCTCATCAAAACTGCTATGTACTTATCACCAAAGTGCTCTGTGGCAATGCATTCCGGAGATCATGACCACTTGTGGCCAAAAGGACATCATGTCCAGACAACAAAGATGTGACCTTAATATCCTCATACTGGATACATAAACCTTGGTTGAGTCTTACTGTCATGTTCAGGAAAATGACAGAAGCCGAAGCAAGACTGATCCTTGGTGGAGTTTTATGCCCACCCTGAACACATCTGACTTAACACTGAGAATGAGCCAAACATTTTTGCTGTGCAAATACATAGGCTCAGTTTAGCTGCAGTGGACCTCAGATCCTGTAGCCATAGGATGAAACTCTCACTACCTATGGGGCTGCATATGCCCATTCTACATCAACAAAGCATAAGCAGACCACACTGGGGAAATCCCTTGATCCTTCTGATATCCACACAAGAACAGTGAGATAATCTACAGTTCCACAGTCAAGATGGAATCTGCACTGCTGCTCCTGAATCTCAGAGTCCACTACAAGATGGAGTATTCATTGCAGTGCCTTGTAAATGACTTTTCAATGGATACTGAGTAATGCTGAGGAGTGTGAAGATTCCATATGCATACACACCTTTCTACTCACCTTTCCAAAAAAGGGACCAGCACCACAGTTTAATAGCAGATGTTGTCCCCCTCCTTCCATACAACACTGAAAAGCTGCATTAATCATGACACTCCAACAATATCTTATACCATCAGTATTTACAGCTGGCTCTCATAGGTTCATAGGATGTTATTAAGCTATTGACTTGAGGGTCTTACAAGCCTAGCCATTAAATCACAATATAATACTTGATGAGAGATATCGTTTATGCCCAAAGTTATTCTAGCAAGGACTACCCATATCCATTAGAGAAGCCGGGACAATCCCAGCAGAAATTTACGGTTTATCATCCGGTCACCCAGGTTGTGCTTAAACAGGGTCATCAATATGCTCTGCTTGATATGTATTGGAAGCCTATTCCAGAAGAGTGGCAACTTCTGAGAGATGTATCTGTCTCTCCAGCAGGTCCTGTTTATGTCACAGGTTGATGAGCCATAGGATGAAACTCTCAGCCTTGATGCAGCAGAACTGGTTAACTGCCAGAGTGACCTCACATACAGAAATCAATCCCATTGGTTGCTTTTGGTACTCTCTTCTCAAAGGTTCAGAAGTTCTTTACAGTATTCTTCCTTCATCCCAAACGTCAAATCAAGCAACTCTTGGAGTAAGTGGTTAAGTTCTCTGCCTCAAAATTCCAGGATCTGGGAGTGCAATCCTGATCTCTAGCCACTGATTGCATGGCATTTGCATGTTCTTCCTGAGTCTGTATGGTTTTCTCTCTGCATTCTATTTTCCTTCCATCCTCCCAACTCCCTAAAACATATTGGTTGACTGTCTACTCTAAAGTGGTCATGCACTTGCCGGTGGGATTTTGGCTGAAAATACTCCATGATGACCAGCTTACCTACCTGATTAACAAATGAATAACAAAAAATTCCAAGAAAAGTGTATTAGAAAAAATATTGCCTGTATTATAGTGTCACAGCTGATAGTGTTGTCCCCTCACAGCAAGAGGTTCACTGCTTCGATTCTTGGCTGGGGTGTCTTCTGTGCAGAGTCTGCATGCCCTCTGTGTTCAAATGGGTTTCCTCCGGGTGCTCTGGTTTCTTTCCACATTCCAAAGACATGCAGTAGGAGGAGTGGACACTCTAAATTGGCAATAATGTGAGTGTGTGGTGTGGAAGAACTACCATGGCAGGGCTAGCCAGCTGGCAATGTAAATTTTGGCTCGAGATGATTGTCACTGAAGAAATGACACCCCAAGCCCATGTGCAAAAATGGGAAAAAGGGGTTATTCATGGATGGATGGACTGTAAATTTTGTTTTCTGGGGTAAGTACTGATCAAAAATGAACAATTTCAGGTCTGGTCCAGGTTGTGGAGACACAACAATTCAAAGGAGAAAATAATATGTTGACAGTACGGAAGACAATGGTTACAATCAAAAACACACAGAGTGAGAAACAAGTAACTACATATATACACATGAGGAAAATATATTAATAAAAATAGGGGGAAGGAGGTGGTGGAAAGGAAGAAGAAAGTAAAGGAGAGGGAAACTTGGCAGAGAATGAGTGGAGAGGTTGAGGGTATATATAGTAACACTAAGTCAATTAAAAGCAATCTCTTCCATTTGGACAGGATTCTAAATTAACAGTGGAGACTGATATCATCTTATAATTATAAAATACAGATTATCAGTGATCCTGTTTAGATCAATAATTCTTAATCTCTATATACACATAACAGATTTTATTCCTACTTTGCCAAGTTTTTCTAGTATCATTGACATTAGAATTGCAAAGACAGGGATACCATCACCAAGAATGATGCATAAGTTCAAAAATAAAATAATGTGCTTTAACAATTGGCTGGTTAACTCCTGTCATTCCAGGGTTATCTACCATGTAGCTACCTGAGACAACGTGGTTATCAGGACCAGGGATGGGCTGTACCTCTGATCTCATGGCTTTCACTTACTCGCTAAAGCTTTTGCTACCCTCATAGTGCCTTTTAGGCAAAGTTTAGCTTATGGGAATACCCACATAGCAGATTCTGATTTGGACAACATCAAGGTAGTACTTTTCAGTGCAACAAGCTTGAGCAACAAACTATCTGAGTATGAGGCTTGCTTCTACCTTGAAGACATACATATTTGTGTACTAATGGAAATTTGGTTTCAGTGCAAATATGGCACCCCTGGCCAGGGTTCAGCACCTACCACAGGTAGTTGTGGGTGCATATCCATGTTTTTAGGGAAAATACGTGATACCATACTGGAACCTATAGAGACCAAAGTAATGCAATAAAGCATTTAGGAGCTGACACTGTCGATTAGTTGTACACGGGGCAGTCCTGGGGTACATTTTTTGTTTCCCCCCCATAGATCCAGGTTGCACTTGAATATGAACTGGAATGAACTTTGTTTTATGTGTATGGGAAGCCTTTTCCAAAACAGCAGTATTCTCTGCAAGATATTTTGTTCACCATGTCTCAGTTGTGGTAAGAAGTCTTTCTACCTTGCTCATCTGATATGTAGGGAGTATTTCCTCTATGTACCACACAGTCTTGGTCCCCCTGTACTCATACCTTAATACACCTATCATGGAATACAGTGCACTTTTTTGGGCTATACCTTTCAAAGCACCTTATGGAGATTTGGACAATAAGAACTATGAAACTCTAATGAATGGCATCATTGACTGTCTGTAATCCTAAATTATTTTATAGCAAATTCATTTTTTTATGAGGGGCAGGGCAAAAATCGGTGTCATTCTGTGAAATCAAGGACACTGACAAGTATGTATTACTCCTGACAACTGCTAAACAATCTGTTGTGGCAGTACTAGTCTTCCACAAGGCATTCTTATGTCCCCTAATCAGAGTAAAACTAGTATTGCTATTGTGTGTGTGTGTGTGTGTGTGTGTGTGTGTGTGTGTGTGTGTGTGTGTGTGTGTGTGTGTGTGTGTGTAGATATATATATATATACACACACACATATATATATATATATATGTGTGTGTGTGTATATATATATATATATATATATATGTGTGTGTGTGTGTGTGTGTGTGTGTGTGTGTGTGTGCGTGCGTGCATGCGTGTGTGTGTGTGTGTGTGTGTGTGTGTGTGTGTGTGTGTGTGTGTGTGTGTGTGTGTGTGTGTATTCCCATTATGCTTGTGTGGAGGAGGTGTGGTTGAGCGGTATTTAAGAGTAATAAGTTGGACATTATTTCTTTCACTTACCATCACAAGCATAGATCTCACACATGATAACTGGCTAGCTTTGGTGGTTTGTCAGGAGAAGGATGTATGTGAAAGCAGCTACTTATTGCCACAGAGGCACAAATGAGTAGCATTACCATTTCATAATGCTTTGCTCTGGCGGATTTCCTGATTGTGGCTTTTTCTATGTGGCATGCTCTGCCTGTCTGTTTGTGTGTTTATCTATATGCTCTAGTCTCCTCCACCATCTTAAAGACAGGCAGCATGAAGCAGGTGAATTGGCATTTTTCTAGCTTCACTGAAGGTGAGAGTGTGTGTGTGTGTGTGTGTGTGTGTGTGTGTGTGTGTGTGTGTGTGTGTGTGTGTGTGTGTGTGTGTGTGTGTGTGTGTGTGTGTGTGTGTGTGTGTGCGTGCGTGTGTGTGTGTGTATGTGTGTAATTTAACTGATATTTATCTGTGCACAGACACACACACACACACATATACACACACACACAGTAATGCTAATCAGATGAATAACTCTTCTTTTTAGCAGTAAAAAGCAGTTAAAAAATAATTACCTTTCAAAAATAAGGCATAAAATACATCACAGAGCACTCAGGCCTTTAGAGTTCCTCGCGGTCTGGAGGCCCCCACACACATAACATATAAATGGATTTTTACATGGTCTTAGTGTTGGCCTCTGCCCTAAGTCACATCCATTCTAAAACCAGCCCTGCTCAGAGGTATGCACAGAAGGCTCCTGTAGCTTGTATGGGGTGCTAGGGATGGTGTGTTCATTAATTCTTTAATTTTCCTCTCAATCAAATCTCAGAGGTATGCAGAAGAGGTTGGGGTTGGAAGAAAGTGTAGTCATTGTTACATTAGATTTACTTTTTTCACAGACCTCAGAGTTGTGCAAAGAAGGTTATTATAGCTTGTGCAGGGGCAGTGCACCGTCTAGGAGCAATAAGCTGGAGTACACTACTAATGTGATTATCATTTGTTTCAGTTTCCTCACAATCACACATCAGGCACAGATACATGTGACTGCCTTTGGGGGGTATGGGTGAGGTTGTAGAGGTATGTTATGTATCTGTATGATATCAGTTACTTGATATTCATGACTGTGGCCAGTTGAACCTCTGCTTCCATCAAAATCTAATATCAGATGGGGGTAGGGAGGCAGGCAGTATTCCTAGATAGGATTTATGCATCCATCCAAACATTTGTCTTGTTAGTTTTTTGTGAGCTAGTATTTTGTCAGCTTAGAACAGTAAGCCTTGGGCACAACTTATGTCTTCCTTAATAGAAAAAAAAATATGACTGAAATTATTTTCTTACTCATGAATTCCGTTCAGGCCACCACTGGATCAAACTGTTGGGAAAATGTTCTAAATTGCTCCTCAAGGCATCTATAAACCTATGCCTTCTGGGGGCTGTCAGACCCCAGATCCTGGCTTAAATGAAGTATTTTCTATACAGTTATTGCTGTGCTATCTTGGCCAGGTGAGGTACATTGAAAGGATGCAAGAAAGCTGAATAGCAACATTGAATTTCTTCCATTAATCATAATTTTTTTCAAGGCCATCACTGGGGCCACAATGCACATAAAGTTGTTGTAATTTATCATCATTGCAACTAAGGCCACAATGCACATAGGGTTGTTGTAATGTTGTAATGTATTATCATTGCAACTAAATGCCAGTCATTGTCAAGGTCCCTCTGTGAAATGAGTCAATATAGTATATAGTATGTATTCTGTCTCCTACAGGCTTTTGAGGGGATATCTATGCCTTGGATACAGGGCATTGTCAGACCCTACTCTGATGGACCTCCTCCATATCCTCAAAGCAAACAGTACCAGAATTACCCATTCTAAAGACTTAAACCTTGTCTG
This sequence comes from Protopterus annectens, assembly GCF_019279795.1. Taxonomy (NCBI): domain Eukaryota; kingdom Metazoa; phylum Chordata; order Ceratodontiformes; family Protopteridae; genus Protopterus; species Protopterus annectens. Next base: position 353,346,200 of record NC_056732.1, on the reverse strand, counting down.
TGATGTAAATAGGACCTGCTGGAGAGATAAGTATGCATCCCAGAGAATATCCCATCTATGGAACAGGCTTCCCATCCATGTGAAGCAGAGTTCCTGATCCAATTCAAATGCAACTTGGACAATTGGATGGGAAACTGGAAATTTATCCCTGGTTTGGTACCTATGTCTCTGATGCAAACAGGTAACCTGCAAATGGTTCATCTCCCAGGCCCATGCTTACACTTATCAAAGGTATCAGAACTTGTTAGAGATTTGGGATACATGGCTAGGCTTAAAAAGGCCCTTGTGGTCCTTAGCCTAGTAAACACCTACGAATCTATGGTACACAGACCTGTCCCATTTTGATTTCTGGAGTTCCAGCAGTCTTTGTTTTTTTTTAACAATTAAATCACAAGTAGACAGCAACACAGGTACACATACATTAATTTAGTAGAAAACAAGTCATAGTAAAAATGTTTTCCTGTGGGGTACACATTTCTTTTTTAGCAACTATCATACACACCTATATTATATGAATTGTACAATTCCTTCCTTCCTTTAAACCTCACTTCTCCTCCTGAGCATTACTCTGCATGTATTGTTCCCACAGATTCCATTTACTTCTATGTAATTTGCTCTTCCCTTTTTCTAAGGATCCCATCTCCAGTTGTTTTATCTCTTTTACAATATTCAGTACTTCAATTACATTTGGTTTAAATTTGGATTTTCATTTTCTAGTAGTAGCACAATCACATTTGGTGCAGAAGCCTGTGGGTTCTAATCCCACACCAGGTAGATCAATTGTGGACACTGCAGTGTAGTGTAGAGTGGAGCTGGTGTGTCATCCTTCAGATGAGACGTAGAACTGCCTGAGTTAGTGGTACCTCATGTGAATGTAAAAAATCACAGGGCACCTATTGAAAAGAGTAATTTTTTTTTTATTTGTACAACTATTTACAATTTACATATTCAGATATTTTCAAAAAAACTGAGATTAAGCAGTATATTTCACCACAAAAAAAGACAAATTCTTTCATTTAATTTTTATAAGGCATATTTCCCTTTACTGGCAGTTTACTAATATGCAACCTCCATAATAAATCTTGACATTCAACATTTTTCTTATCCCTTTTATTTCTTTGTTTTATAGATTTTATTTTTTTCTTCCATTAAATTTTCCCATGGATTCACACAATAATTTTGCAACATTATATTTTATACCACATTTTCCTATTTTCTTTTATTCCTTCTGTCTTGAATTTCCACAATTTTATTTTTTCTTGATGCATTCTTATATCTTCATTTCCCCATTCTCTCTCCTTATTCATTTTTGTTATAGCTCATTATTTTATATTTCTCCTTAAATATACTTATTACTAGTTTTTTTTCTATTTATCCATTCCAAGACCTTATATAAATTTAATGAAGCTCATGTACTATTGGATTCAGTAAACCTAACCCCTTCCTGCTTTTCCATATATAATACCCTCTTTTTACTAGATTTAATATGGGCCCCAGTTACATTGAAATATAATTTCAATAAACTGTTTCTTTAATTCTCCTGGTATCATATATATACTGGCTATACATGGTAATTTTCCCATCCATATCGCGTTTATCAAATGTGCTTTTTTATTAAAAGGCAATCTATACCTGTTCCATATAACACTGAGTCTTTTTAGATCTCTCAACAGTTTCTCCCATTGTTCCCTCAATATATAATATTCGCCAAAACAATTCCTACTACTGTTATATTTTTCTTTTCAAACTATATTATTTCCAGCTCTATATCATCTCCAAAACCCTTACATTTTTCTTTATTTTTAATCCAACTTCTTGAAATCTAACATTTACATTCATAATTACCTTCTTCATTTCTTCTCTATTTTAGCTATTAGTATAATATCATCAGTAAAAGTCATAATACGAGGCTATATCACTCCCCTTTCCTGTACATATCTACATTTTTCATTTATTCCTTTTATTACACTATTTATAACTGTCACAAACATACTAGTACTCATTGCACACCCTTGTTTTATGCCTCTATTCATCTCTATTTCTTCACTTAACCAACCATTTAGTAAAACCCTAATTCTAGTATTTTTATACACTGGTTCTCATAACTTCTTTACCTTCATGCTAAAATTATATTCTCCTATTAATTGCCATAAAAATATCATGCTCTACTGAATCATGTGCTTTATCGATATCAGCTACTATTAATTTCACTTCATTTTTTCCTTTTTTAACGTCATCCACTATTTCTCTAATTACCATTGATAACTCATCTTCCTTTTCCTTTAACCCCATTAATTCTTCCATTATGTAATTCAGCTTATTTTCTAACCTTTTTGTAATATTTTTGTAAACAATTTATAATCATTATTGTTCAACATTACTGGCCTCCAATTTTTAATTTAATTTCTTTCCCCTTTCTTCTATATAAACCTCATAACACCTCTGCATATTTCTTCATAACTAATACCATACTTTATCCATTCATTAAATATCTTTATCAAAATTCCTTTTTGCCACTCCATTAATAGCCTACACAAACTGGCCTGGTTGGTAAACTCATATTTACTTTCTTCATTCCTTTTTCTAATTGCATTATTGTAATTTGTTTTTCCATTTCTTTATTCATTTCATCCGTAAATTATTTTATCCTACACTGTTCTTTATTTTTTATTTCTTTTTTACCACTTCTTTCGTATACCTCACTACTGTGTTCATTATATTTGTCTGTTCTCTTTCATTTTTTCCTATTTCGTTTTTCATTTTCTTCATTATACCACTGTCTTCCTTTATTCTTTTCTTAAATATGGTGACACTTCTTCCTTTTTCCTTGTGAAAAACATTTTTATTACATAATATATCTTTAATATTTCTTGATTCTTTTGATAAATCTGTCTTCTTTTCTAAAATATTCCCTTTCATTCCTATCAAGACTATATAAAGACTATATAAAGAAGCTGTTTGCATTTCTCTATATTCTTTGTTCTTTCTGACCTTTGCTATTTTCTCATACTAAATACATATTAGATATAGTTTTTATATTTTTCTTTAAAATGTTATTTTCTCATATTAAATACATTCTTTAATATTTTGCTTTAAATGTTAACCACCATTCTGACCAATTTTTGTAAAAATCTCTCATTGTCATTTAATCTTTAGATGACTCTAACTCCTCAACCTTTATCATTCCACTCCTTTTCATTAATCCTCTTAATTCATTTCCATATTTTTATTTCTTATTTTCATCTATTTCAATCCATATAGCTATATGATCTGCAAAACCTATTTCCACTGCTTCCTGTGTCACTGTTGATAAAAAATAATCTATCTCTGTTTTTAATTTTCCTGTTTGATATGCGGCTTTATTCAAATTCATTAACTCTAAATTCCATATTTTATTATTCCTTCCATTACTTTCTTATCTGATCTATTTTTTTCTTTTTATGTCTTACATCACAGTTAGAAGTATCCTGCTATTATTATATCCATATTTACTGTAACATAATCTCGTATCATTATCATTTTTGGAGTGATTAAGTATCAGTTTTCTGTACTTTCTTGCTGTACTTAACTGTTTTCCGCCTAAATGCAGATTTTTCCAGTGTTTATTGTGATTTAAAAGCTTGTCTTTTTCACATATTGTACTTATTTGACTGCCTGCACTTTTAAAAAGTTGTTTTTTGTTTAAATAATTTGTTTAACTGTTGTAGGCTACACACTAAAGTGTGATACCTTTTCTGATCATTTGTAGTCATTTAAAGCTGTTTTAAGTGTATTTTTTTTACTGTTTTTGCCTTCTTTTAAAAAAAAAAATTCCTTGTTTCCCGCCTTTCTAAGCTAGTATAGTCCAGTTTTCAGGCTAGTGTTGAATTCAGGGCTGTGATACTAGTTTCTGTGTTGCCCATACCTTACTTGGATAGAAGGAAGTTTCTCTGTTCACCTGTGAGAGAGGGGAGCTTTGAGCAACCTATCTGTCCCTGGATTAGTGGTTCCAGCCCAGAAGTTAGTAGTTTATTGGCCATTTTGGGCTAATTTCTATCTCTTTCATTTCCCTACTATAAAAACCACGTTTGCATGGTTTTGCGCACCGGGCAGTGCCGGTTAGCTATGGTTAAATTATTCCTGGCTCCACTAAGTCTCCTCTTCAGTTTTTCCCTTGAAACTAGTCTAACTCTCAACCTAAGCACTCAAAAAGCATCTTACAGCCCATCTTACTGCTCAGACCTAATAGCAAGCACTAATATACCCTGACACTGATTGCCCAGCAAGGTAAGGCTCTTTATTCATCCCTCACCAACCAAGCGACTAAGCAGCTCACCCTACTATTCAGGCATGACCAAAGGGCAACTTCAGGTGCACTCTCCAGTCCAGTTGGTGAATCTGGGTATCCTGAGGCAATGTTACAACTGCCTTATGTACATAGACAACCCTCTCCTCCTACCACAAAACACTAACATATGCGAGAGATGCAATTATACAGCCAAACTAGAAGCTAAGCTGTCTCTACCCAAGACTGTAACAGACAGTCAAGAGGAGAAGGTTAACATTTGCACCACAACTCCAGCTGCACACAAACCTACTAAAACAGCACTGGCAAATAATACACATAAATACACAAAATCATACTCAGAGGCTGTAAATAAAAACCTGCAAAAACATCAGAGACCTCCAATGCAGACACCCAAACAACCTGCACTTCCCGTCACAAACCAGACAACATATAAAACACAAAATCAGTGTGTCGCACAATCGCAGCCCTTAAGGCAAAATAACATACCTAACACACTAGTAATAGGTGACTCTATAGTCAGGCACACTGACGTCCCACTCACTAGGCTGGACAAGCAGAAGGTTACTGTTAGCTGCCTGTCGGGAGTCAGAATCCGCCACATAACACAAGCACTCAGGTCACTCCAGAACAAGTACAAATATGACTCTGTCATTGTTCATGTTGGTGTGAATGACCTGAGATGTACTTCCCTGGAAACATGAAAAGAGACATGGAAGAGCTCTCTGATCATGTAGCCCAGGCTGGCATGACCCTGACCCTGAGTAGCATCCTGCCCTCACCAAAAATTATACCTCAGTATAAAGACAAAATGATCAATTTCAACAATTGGCTAAGCTTCTGGTGTCATTCAAAGGGGATCCAGTGTCTGTCAGCCTGGGACGACATGCTCGACAAGCCGCATTGCTTCGCAAGAGACGGCTTGCCCCTGTTACCACTAGGCTTTCGAATACTGGCCAAGGCTCTTGCTGCCCCCATAGTGCCTTTTTTAGGCAAAGCTCAAAAGTCAAACCCACCTCTGTAAACAGTACAATTAACAAAAAACTGAGGGTTATGCTACTCAACGCCAGGAGTTTAAATCTCAAAATGCACGCGCTCAAAGCACTCCTCAGTATGAAGAACGTTGACATCTGTGCAGTATCTGAATCCTGATTCAAGGCGCCAGAGAGCACCCCAGAACTACCGGGCTACAACTCATACCACATGTTTCGGCCACAGAACATGGACTGAAACACAAAAGGAGGGGGTGTATCCATATTCATAAAGGATACCTAAACCTCCAGGTTAGTGGCGCAGCATGATACCTCTGAGATCATGTGCAACTAACATCGGGCAAATCTGCAATGCAAATTGTGGCCTGCTACAGATCATCCTCCATGACCCAGGACCACCACTCCACCTTTCTGGAGACACTGGAAAACATGAAGGTCCTACCAAACACCCTGATATTGGGCGATTTCAATTACCCTACCATTCACTGGGAAAACTACTCGAGTACAAATTCCCAGGCTCAGCGCTTCCTGAAATTCATCAACTCAAATGCCCTGGATCAGCTGGTAAACTTCCCTACCAGAGGTGAAAATATATTGGACCTGGTCATCACCAACATGAGTGACAGGTGTTCCACACCGGAGGTCAACCCGTCACTGGTGAGAACAGACCATAAACTAATCACTCTGGATGTCCACACCCCACCACCACCCCCAACTAAGGAAACCACAGTAAAAAACTTTTCTAAAGCAAACTTCACCTTACTTAAGACAGATGTGGTAAGTTTCACAGCCCCCACGCTAAAGGATAACACTGCCCAAGATGCAGAAACCTTTACAAATGCACTCTATGAGCACCTACAAGGATGCATGGATCATGCCATCCCTAGCAAAACCAAGACTCTCTCCTCTAAGAGAAGGAAACCAGTTTGGTGGACCCCTGCAATAAACAGGCTATACAATAGAAGGAGGAAACTAGTTCAGAAAAAAAGCAAATCCCAAGAAGGAAAGACATCCCTGATCAGTATCAGTAAGAAATTGAGGTCCCGCATGAAATCATCCAAGGCTAACTTTGAAAGAAAAATAGCCAAGGATTCAAAAGATAACCACAAAACCTTCTTTAGCTATGTTAAGAAGGCTAAGTGGCAACTCACAGATATGCACTGAACTAGTGCAAAATAGCACAAAATATACTGAACCCACTGATATTGCCAACATCCTGGCAGACAGATTCAGTGCAAACGTCACCCCCCCCCCCTCACCTCCAAAAAGGCCCACAACAATACCGGAAAAGTGCAGTGTCCCAAAAATCACAGACGCACAGGTGAAAACAGCCCTTTCAAAAGCCAAAAACACAGTGTCAATGGGACCAGATGGTGTCCCAGGCTGCATCTTGCATGAACTTACCCCCCACTTAAACATGCTGTTCAACCTCAGCCTCTCCACAGGCTACATGCCCATAGAATGGTGCACAGCAACGGTTATTCCTCTCCACAAAGGAGGGGCCACAACTGACCCCGGTAACTATCTCCACATAAGCCTGACTAGCCTGGTCTGCAAGGCTATGGAGCGCATCATCATGGAACTCATTAACAAAGACATTGGGAACCTCCAAACACTTTATCTGACCCAGTTTGGCTTTGTTAAGGGCAGATCATGCCTACTAAACCTGGTTGACATCTTTGAGACAGTCACCAAGGCCATAGACGAGGGAAACGTGGTTCACACAGCCTACCTTGACCTTGCCAAAGCTTTTGACACCATTCCCCACTCAGGTATTACAGAAAAACTCACCAGCCTGAACATAAACCCCTACATCACGAGATGGGTTGCCAACTGGCTTACAGACAGAACTCACACGGTAAGAATAGCAGGCTCCTGGTCTCACTCTAAACCAGTCACAAGTGGTGTCCCACAAGGCTTGGTCCTGGGACCCCTACTATTCGGCATATACTTCTCAGAAGTACAGGCAAACACAGGAGGACTATGGCTAACCAAGTTCGTCGATGACTGCAAACTGGGAGCCATAATTGACTCTCCGGCTGACATGGACATCCTCCAAAAGGGCCTTACTGAGACGGGCACCTTGTGTCAAAGTCATGGCCTCAAGCTAAATGCCAAAAAATGCATAGTCATCCCATTTGGGAAAAACAAAACACCCACAAATTACCACATAGGTGGCAGCCCCCTTAATACAGAAGAGGTAATAAGAGATCTGGGGACCCAGGTAGATAGTAATCTCTCCTTTAACAATCATATTGCCAAAGTAGTTAAGAAATCCTTCTATGTGGCCCATCTAATTACTAAAGGGTTCGCATCTAGAAATAAAGAGGTTATAGTGCCCCTCTACTCGTCACGCATCAGACCCATAATAGAGTACAATGCCCCATTTGGGATGTACCTCACAAGACACTTCCAACAGCTAGAAAGACCACAAAAGTACCTCACCAAGCGGATTACTGGCCTCAAACATATGTTCTATGCAGCCCGACTGGAAAAACTCCAGCTGTACTCAGTGGCATATCGCTTGCTCAGAGGTGATCTCTGCCTGACTTACAAAGCCATGTCCAACTCAGAATTGATGGACATGCTCCACCTAAAGAAATCCAAGTCACTGCGAGCCACGAGCTCTAGTGAGCTAAACCTCGCCACAATAATAAATAGAACATGCTGGAGGGATAGATTCCTGTCACAGAGACTCTCCGTGCTTTGGAACAAAATTCCAAATTACATCAGGCAGAGCCCCTCACTAACACTCTTCAAGAGAAACCTTGGCGAGTGGATGGATAATAGAAAATACACCCCTGAGATCACTTCATTGGCTCTGCTTGACAGAGGATCAGTTAATTAATCAATGGGGCGGCGAAAGCCTACACACTCTGGCTAGGCTTATAAATGCCCTCGGGCAGATAGCCTAGTACCTACCTATGAACCTATTTGAAATAATTTCCCTTTCTTTATATATCACATATATGTATACTGCTATTAATCTATACAGTTTCCTTTCCCACCTAAAATCCACTACCACTAATATCCCTAGTTTAATTAAAGTATAATTCAAAATTTCTATTCCTTTCCTGTATAATATAGCAATCCCTGAGCATTTTTCATTACCCAAATTCAATCTTACACTACCTGTCCATAATGTTTCTGTCCTCTTTTTTCTTTATTTAAAAGCCTATTATTCTCCAGTACTATCAAATCTACCTCACAAATATTCTAACACTCCTATTCTCATTACATTCTTTATAATATTAACATTAATAGATAAAACCCAAAGGTTGTTTGTCATAATACTCTTTAATTTACAATTAATTATTTATTTATCCATTCAGAACTCCAGCTAGCTATGCTGGCACTAGCTCATATCATCACAGTAACAACAGATCCTGTAAAGGTATTAGAAATATTTTGGAAATTTTATGAAAGTCTGTATAAAGCAGAGAAATATGGAAATCAAGAAAAGGTAGAAATGGAAATGTTTATGGAAGAATTAAATATGCCAAGGTTAGAGGTAGATGAGACTCAATTACTAATAGTTAGGAGAGGAGATAAAAATGGTGATGTATAACCAATCTACAGGAAAGTCTCCAGAAATAGATGGTATTCCTGTAGAAGTTTGGAAGCTAGGAGGGAAAGAAAATGATTAAGATTTAGTAGGTTTTGTTTAACAATATTTTAAGAGGAGAAGACGGATCAACACCCAGCAAGAAAATAGTGGTAGCTATAATGCCTAAAGAGGGTAAAGATCCATCACATCTAGCTTCATACAGGCTCATTTCAATACTAAACTATGATTATAAAATGTTTATGTCTATAATGGCAAAAGTGATGCCAAAATTGATAGATATGGATCAATGCGGTTGTGTGGGTTTACTACTGAAACTTTGAAACTGTATATGTCGGCTGGTCACATGGTCGACCTGAAAGTTTGAATCCGGAATGGCAAAAATGTGGCCAGGTCAAAAATTAATACACTGACACCGATAGTTTGATGTATTCAACATAGCAGAAGGTGACATCAGTCACCCATGCTATGCAACTTACTGTACTGTGACACTCCACAGTCAATGCTACATGCATTTTACCATTTTGCAGGGGAGCCACACGCCCTGCAAATTATATATATATATATATATATATACCAACTCCAAGATCACACTACATTGAGAAAATGGGTTAATTCCTTGTTCCTCACTGAACTGCGATCTCTATTCACAATGCTGAACTCAGATAATCAAACTATACTACCCATTCACTTTTGAGTCGGCATTCTGCCCATTTGAAAAGTGCCTTTCGACCACATGCCGCTCAAGAGCAGTCCCTTCACAGATTCAATAGTAAACCGGTTTTGTGGAGGGGAGGCAAACATTTGACATCATTAACAAAACACTGATGATCTAGAGGGAAGCAGAATGTAAGAAAATACCACTGTTGTTGGTGGGTCTTGATGCAGAGAAAGCATTTGACAGAGTAAGCTGGGAATTTATGAGCAGGGCAATGGAAGCATTTGCATTTCCTGATACAATTATAAAGTTGATTAGGGTATATGAGGGATCAGAGGCAAAAATTAAACTGGGTGGGGTCCTCTGTGATAATTTCTGCTTCAGCAGAAGAACTATGTAGGGGTGTCCTCTTCCCCCTTTGTTATTTACATTATATTTAGAACCACTGGCAAAGAAAATAAGGAACTCAGAAATTAATTCAAGGATATAATTGGTATGGTAGTCAAGAAAAATTTTAAAGAATTTGAAGGGTTAATAACAAAATTCTTATGATACCCTAAAAACCTAGAGTTGCCTTAAGACATGATTTTGACAAGTTGGAAGAAAGTGGAATAGGCTTACTAGATTTAGAAGGATATATACAATCATCAGCTTTAAAAACAGTTTTTCTATGGTTAAACAAAGAATATACTTCCAAATGGAAACTAGTACATGAAAAAATCTGGTTAAAAACCACTCATGATACAATAAATAAACATATGGAAATAGTACCAAATAGCTTACTTTGGTTACAGAAGGAATATATGGCAACAGAGAAACACAAATATATAAATTCTAAATACATTATCAATACCCTAAAGTCTTTTATGCACTTTATAAACAAAAATATGATATAAAAGTATGGTCTTTTTTTCATATTCCCAATAGCATATATACAAAATAATATTATAACTCAGGACTCAGTAGCAGTTAAAACACTTCTGACAGGTTTTCTTTGAGAGCTAATCCTTCTTTTATGCTTAAAGTGACATCCAAGTTTACCTTAAGCCAAACTATCCACCTCCCAATTTTCTTTCCTGAACCTAAAAATGAGGGAGAAAGGATACTCTATAACTTGAATGTCCACACACAAGTCAGGTACTATTTTGACAGAACTAACTTTTGCAGATCATTAGATCTACTGTTGATTTCCTGTTTTCCATTCAATTGTCCAAGTTATACTTGAACTGGGTTAGGAATGAACTCTGCTTCACATAGATGGGGAGCATCTGCCCACATTCTGATCTATAAGCCTTTGTCAATATTATTATATTCTGTGGAGAAACTTTTATACAACAAGCTATCTGAAATATATTTAATACAAAGAGATTCTCTCTCTCTCTCTCTCTCTCTCTCTCTCTCTCTCTCTCTCTCAGCATCAGCATGGCCCTCATCTTACAGAAGCACCATGACCTTCCACTCTTACAGATGATGTACTTCAAAACATAAATAAAGACCTGCTATCAGTCTCCTGCTTCAACGACCTCACTAAGGTCTTTGATCTAGTTGATCACACCCTCCTAGTGAAGGCTACTGTACTGCTCATTGACTTAATGTTTGCTGAGGAACCAGCTTGACAAGTACATCTCCACAAAGCTGAAACTATACTGGTAGTGATTTCCTATAGGCAACAGCAACTGGGGAGTTTACAGTATTTGCTGGTAGCGATTCCTTTCTTTTAAGAAATTTCTCCCTTCATGTTTGTGTGACTGTGGAGCTGATATATAAGATTGGGGGAGTGGGAGGCTTGACTATCTGCAAAAATGATTACACTCACTTTAATCATCTGGTTGATTTCTTCAACAGTTGTGTGCAATGAGTTGGTTCCTCAATGACTTGTAAATCAATTATTTGCAGTGAAGGTCCCGCTAAACTCCCTACTTACAGCAGGAGTCAGCACTCAGACAATAGAATTATTTGAAGTATTCTGAAATAAAACTCACTTCAAAATCCAAATAAGATCAGCTTTATCCTCTTCAGTGCCACTGGTTAAAAGAGTTCCACAAGGATCTGTATTCTCACCCATATTATTCTAGTTATTCATTAATAACCTGCCTGCTCACATTAAACACCTTTCTATTGTTTAATAAGCTGATGACATAGTTATTCATAGATCAAGTCCTTCCCCAACAAATGGAAAAAGTGAATTAAAGAAGACTCTAGGACACCTGTAACTGTCTAGTGCAAATTAACCATATATTTACCACCACAAAATATCTATACCTTTCTTCTAAAAATTAGCAAAAACATCACATAATTGAACAACTATCCCTAACATACTTGAACCTATCAAAACAGTTGAACAGTACAAATATTTGAGCATCTGGCTAGACGTAAATCTGATCTTCCAATGCCATACTGAAAACACTAAAACCAAAGTAAACAAACTCCTTTTCTTTTCGGGACCAAAAAGATCTCTCAGATCTTTTCCCCAGCATGTGGAACAGGTACAGAGATAGAAGTCTTTCTTATGCAGCTAGGATAAGGCTTTACAGTAGCCTCAAAAAACATCACATATCACTATAAACTACCACAACTAGTACTGGCAGGTTTATAACCCTATTGCACAAAGACAACGCCTTTGCACTATAGTGTCAAAGACAAAATGACTTACCAGTCAGACATAGGCAAACAATATTAATTGCATCTCTTGCCAATAAACTTATCAGTTTAAACTTCTTCTTTGCTGACAGACTGCCTGAGAGAACCACCCCTAACAACCTTATGTCATTCCTTCCAGCAACCTCCAAGCTTCAAATCCTGCAAAATAAACAATGCTCCACTGAAGCACTGTAATTCAGGGTTTGCTGCTAAAATATGGAAATCCCTCCACACTATTATGAAGTCCACACCCTTCTGCTTAAAATTCTGGTTAGAACTAAATACTATCCATGGATGCACAATGCAAATAGTACCTTAAAAGTAAAATAAGATAGGAGCAAATCCAAAATACAATCTATGGACAATTTCCATTATGTTCAATATATCTAGGTAAGCACAACAGACTGACTTGAATTACATCTCTTCTTTCCCCTCCTCTTTAAAAAAAAACACTATTTTTCTTACACCCTCTTTATCTACCTACCCTTCCTTTTCCGCTTGACTTAGCCACCCTTCCAAGTTTAGACCACATTTCTTTTCTATCCTGTATGCTGTACCCTCCAAGATGTATACTCTCTATGAAAATTACAAATGTGTATAAATATATATATATATATATATATATATATATATATATATATATGGGTCTAGGACAATTGAATGAAAATTCAATTGTCTGAAACCAAATCACCAAATCCACTTTAGCAAAAGTGCTTTTTGCCGAAAAAGCACTTTCACTAAAGTCCCTAGCAAATCGTAAAAAAAACCACAAACATAAAAAAACACACAACTCATATTTACGCAGTGCATCCCCCATGTACTTTTATATTCTCACTCTGAGATCGCACTACAGTGAGGAAAAGGAAATATTCCCTTATCCCCACTGTACTACGATCTCAGCAACAGCCATTCCCCCAAGACTTCCCTTACCTTTCAGCATACTTCCGTGAAAGTGCTTTTTCGGCAAAAAGCACTTTCGTGCAAGTATGCCCGGCCGTTTTAATTTCGGAGAAATGGCCACGTGATCCATATATATATATATATATATATATATATATATATATATATATATATATATAAATATCTATTAGATAGCAACATTTTTGAATGTATCTGTCTAGCAAATTACATTGCTGAGATCTATATTGTATCTTGTTACACAACTAAACTAAATTTGCTTACGCAATGTAAACCTGGGCTGAATCTAAAATGGTCCAAACATGGTTAGCCAATGAAAAACTGAATAAATAAATAAATATGTGTGACTTTAGGTTGTATGCTTTCAAATGGGTGGATGTAGGAAGTAAAACCATGCAGAAACATCAGTATTTGGTCACTCTGATATAAAAAATACTGTTGGTTGACAAGGAGGTAACTGTATTGAAGAAGCATTCCTTTCACAGTGTCAAACTACTGAACAAATTGTTAGGACTTCTAAACTAATGGTCATTTGCCTCTTGATGTTGGTACTCTATATTCTCAGTCCTAGCAAAACACAGACATTTTTGCCATGGTCTCCATAATTCCATATTAGAAATATAACTCCAGTCTTCCAAGATAATGTAGATGGCAGGTCATTTGTACAGATTTAGTCATTGAGAGCTCCATTTTAGTATTGGAAGGCATTGAGGCATATGGCGTGTATAAGTGGAAGCACAATCAAGCAGCATGTAGTGTACACCTCAGTGGTGTGGTTCATGTAGCTCTACCTTCGGTGAAACAAATTTCTCACAGATATAAGGGTAAAGCAACACATAAGACACATGGCCTTATGGCCTTTTCCATCACTCTACTTGTATGTGTATTGATAAAAGCAACTGCAGAAGGATACAACCCAGCCTATACAACCACACAGATAAAAAAAAAAAATCAGCATTCATATAATAACACTGATGCACACATTCATTTGAATATCCCCAAATAAAGTAAAGTAAATGATAAATTATTAATACTAGGAGAGTCATTCATTAAACTTCTATCAAAGTCAATAACTGCCCTTAATAAAGACTCTGTCTTTGCCTTAAACTAGGTAATTGTGTGTTCTTTTGCATCATTTGTTGGCCAGCAAAATTTCTTATACATACATAATTCATGAGCGGGTTAATCACCAGGAAGTAATAACACTTAAGTATTGTTTGCATGAAGTTTGCAAGATTACAGAATGATGTAGTCACAAAAGGTGCAATTCATTTGGAGTGAATTTCTTCCATCTATCAGTTATTAAATTGTGCCCACAATAAATCTAGATTGTTTAATAATAGCTTATAAGAAGTTTTTTTGTCTTAAAATAGATGGAACATTTTAACCAAATGGGAAGAGACAGCTCTGAATCTGTTAATGCCTTATCAAGATGCATTTAATTTCAGTTATTGGGATGGTAAGCTTTTTATTTATTTATTTATTTTTTTATTTTGGCCAAAGCTATTGGTCAGACTTTTTTAGAATATTCCCCTCAGTACCAATAACAATTTCTGTTTAGGCTAACCTAATAAGTTTGTAATGCACAAAGTCTTGTGAATAAATACAAAGAGCTTGATGAATTATTCAACAGGGAAGTTTACAATATAATAGTGAATGAAGTGTGGCAGGCTAAACATGTTCAGTTTAAAAACTTTACTGTGTTTTTCTGTATCAAGACAGAGGAAGTGGGTATGTAACAATATTTTTGCACTATTCCATTTTGTATATGCTTGGTCACACTAATTATGAGAATGAGATTCTGATTGCAAAGTTACCAAATTTCATTAATCCTCATTTATTCATCTTACTGTCTGTTATAGGACACCTAGCATGAATACTGAGACTGACAGCATATTTACTGACAACTTGCCATCAAATGTGTTATTTGGAGATTATATTATCCAAGAATTCCATGCAGTTAATATCCTTGTGTTGGTCACATGGAATCAGAATTTTTAGATTTAATATCTGAGAAGAAGCATATAGAGATATTTACTTTCCCCACAAGGGAAATAAGGGTCTTGATTTAGTGTTTACAAATAGATGTGATCTAATCAATCTAATATGGGAACAGTGAAACACTGGGTACCTCTCATTATGTTACTTTGTGTCTTTTTTTATTTAATGATATTGTTAATCCCAGCTATATAACAGTATTTTATTTTACATTTCCTAAACAGGATAGAACACTGATCCTGTTGAATCTTTCTTAGGCTTCGTCCAAGCAGAAGCGTCAAGAAATGATACATAAAAATGAAGATAAAAAATGAGTTGACAAAGTAAGAGTAACACAGAAGACCAGACATAATTATGCATGTTGTAGAACTGCAATGGTTAAATGACAAAACAATTGCATGTATGTGTGTCTTTGCATGCATGCGCACGCGTGTAACTCTGTATGTATATATATATATATATATATATATATATATATATATATATATATATATATATATATATGTGTGTGTGTGTGTGTGTGTGTGTGTGTGTATGGGATCCACACAGATGCTCGACTACATCTTTCACCAAATCCCAATTTGGTGAGCATACTTGCGTGAAAGTGCTTTTCACCGAAGCAGCACTTTCGTGTAAGTATACTTGTTGTTCTGGTCGTACTATGGTGCGGTAAGGGAAAATTCCCTTTTCCCCACTATAGTGCGACCTCAGAGTGAGAATATTAAAGTAGGGGTGTGTGCAGGGGGGCTTGCCCCCCTGCATTCAAGTAGATTTTGTGTGTGTTTTTTTTAACATACTTTAACGAAAGCGCTTTTTCGATGAAAGCGCTTTCATTAAAGTGTGTTCGGTGGTAATGGACTATATATATATATATATATATATATATATATATATATATATATATATATATATGATCTGTTTGTGTGTGTAAAGCATGCTTGGGAATTAAGTATACACAATTGTACATTCACGTTTTCGAACAGTCACTATGTTTATACAGCTATTCATTCAATATTTGTAATATTCACATCAAATATAGCAAGTAGAGAGGTACAGAAGACTGGAGAGAAAATGAGAGAGAGAATAAGTTTGGCAAGTGAACAAAGACAAGAGAGCACACTAGAGAAGGGAGACGCAGGAGGGAGAGTGGAGTGAATTAAGAGATTAAGAAGCGACTGAAGCATTTTTGAGAAGTTTCTAATGGAGAAGAAAAGAGTTTGTTAAACTACCTTGTTTGAACCTTTTGTAGGTAGCTTCCTTTTGCAGAAGTTTTAGTAGGAGAGAGTCTCATATAATGGAAGAGGCAATTCTGAAAAGCCATGGTTGGTTACATGAAGTTTATTTTCTGGGATAAATAGAGAGGGGATGTCTTTAGACTTAAGTTGCTGCTGTTGGTCGTTTCTCTACTCTTGAAAACAGGGAAGGATTCAAGATAAATTAGCCTATACAAAAGGTTTGCAAGAAGTCAGATGTACCTTTGCTTTACAAGGATCCGTCTTGCTTTAGCATGAACTTTAAGTGGTGTTCTATGTGATATATGAGTGTGATTAATATGCATATGTTGTTACTTGTAGTTTGAATGTAAGTGAATTTTTCCTAGAAACATTAGCTATAGTTATAAGAGTATATTTCAGTTAAGCAAATAAGATTGCTTTCCCAAGAGCTCATCTACATTCAGGGGAAAGGAAGTGGGATTTCTTTAGCCCCATGATTCTAGCAAATTGATTTTTTGTCTTGGTAGAGTGTGTGATGTTGGAAGCCAGACAGATAAATAAGTATTTAAAGTAAGAGGTAGTTTCTAAGAGTTCATGGTTGCTCTAGTTAATATTACACTGTATTGTGGAGAGTTTAAAAATGTAGCAAATAATAAACGATATCAAGTCAGACAATTCCAGTGCTTTATCTAATACAATCAAAGCAGACTGCATCATGATTTTTCTAAAATCAAGAAATACAGGAATGTTTATAGATACTCACAGTTACTCAGTAGGTAAATGGAAGTGGAAGGAACCAAACCCGGCATTCTGAAATACAAGCGGCTTGTTAGCATTTTATAGCATTAATCTTCTATACTAACTTCCAGTAAAATGGATTTCCCTTCTAAAATGTATAAGCCATTTATAACGCATGAAAAGCAGTGCTATAGTCAACGTTCTGCAGTATTAACGTATGCACATATGCTGTATCATATGTATAAAGCAAGACAATGTAATTACTATATAAACCTCAGTTATTAAAATGCTGTTAGTGTTCACACATGTATAATTGATGTATTTTTTCTGTCTTACCACAACAGTATTTGTGTGAGTGTTTACGTCAGGATATTTTTACTTTAAAACCCATATACTGTGGGACATTTTGAAACAGTATTACAAAATGAAACTGCTTTCAGTCTATGCAGAGGACCATTAACCTGTCAGAGAACATATTAATGGTCACCCACCTGGCAAGTAGCCAGCATAGTACTGTATATGGAATTGATCAGATTTATAACAATAGTAGCTGCAAAATACTTAACTGAATAAAACTGTTATTAATTGCCTAAATATTTCTGCAAACTGTACACATAAGCATGTGTTAGTCTTGACCCCTCTGAGCTGTCTTATTTTGTATTAAATCAAGAGAAAAAAAAACAGATATTATAAGTCGCTTTCTGTGTAAACAGACATGACAATGTATTCTTTTCTTTGCTGGGCAAAGAGACAGTCTTTCAGATGAAATGTACTTGAAGTCGCTAGAAGCAGAACAAGTATATCTCACAGAGGATACCACTGCTCTGGAACAGAGTCCCCATCCACATAAAACAAAGCTCATCCCTATCCATATTTACAGCAACTTGGATCTATGGAAGGGAAACAGAAAACTTTCCTCAGGACTGCCCCCTGTACGAGTAATGGACAGAGGCAGCTCCTAAATCCTTTATCCCATCAATGGGTCCCCACAAATTACCTATAGTATGGTCCTAGTTAATCTCACATGGGGTAATATAGAATTATCAACCATGGAATAGTATGGGCAAGGCCAATCTCACACCAAATGGGATAGGTTAATTCAAGAACTAAAAGGGAAACTGGCTAGGCTTAAAATGGTCCACAAAGGCAGCTAGCCTAGTACTTTCCTATGAACCTAAGACCACTGTGATTAGCCAACCACATACTGTCAAAAGTGTACAGTATGAAAGCTCTTCTGATCACCATAAACAGTTATCTGACTTTTCCTAATCAGGCATCAATTATAATTAAGGTAAGAGTCTTAATATAATGGGATTTCTATACAAGATGATTACACATGAAGATTCCCTCATATGATATAGCCTTTATAAGTCATTAATATATCCATTAACTGAATGGAAAGCTGCATTTTGTACATAAGGTAGTAAGAGTGTTAATGTGTTGGGACTGATCCCATGAAAGTTTATGAGAATTGCTCATGTACAAAATAATAATTAATCTGAGCTGGCATCAGCTAAACCTGTACAGTGTCTCATATAGGCTTATACAGGAAATATGTGTCTGGTGTTTTAATGACTCAATTTTCTAAGCTTTGTTAGGGTTAAACATTTCAAGTAACAACACTAAGATCAGTTTTTTATTAGCTTCTTTCCCACTTTCAACCTACCTGATTAATTTTCTTGTCCAGTACTTGTTGCCTCTAGTCACTCTTTTAAGCTCACTGTAACAATCATTGTGTGGCCTGTACTGTTACATTCATTATATTTATCTTCAATGTAATTATCTTTGTCATGTATCTTATGCTAGCATTTTGTATTGGCCTATGGCCCTGGTCATGGCTAAAAAGGGTACTTGGACAGTCCATCTACTTGGTTAACAACTTGAAAATAATTAGATAGATAACTAAACAAATAACTAGAAGGAGAGACAATGTTATTACCCAATCATTGGTAAGCTAACGGAATCATAAACCTGTACACATAAGGTTGTGTAGTTATTTGAAACAGTTTAGTAATCTGTCTGATTAATAGACTGGAGAAAGAAAATTTTTGGTGAGCTGGTAGAGTCTGCATTCCTAGATGGCTATTTAGCCTGAATGCAGGTACACACAAACCTATAAAACCAAATCATCATTGGAACTACACAAAGTAACCCCCCCCCCCCCCAAAAAAAAAAGTAGTAACTATTTCTGACCCCAGTAACTAAAGCAATACTGGACACAGTAAATCTGTTCATTATACCAAGCTGAATTAAATAATAATAATATCAAACAATGACTCATATTCAGCCATCTGTAACAACTCATCAAGGTATATAGGTAGATACCTCTGTCTCAAATCTAGAAATGAGACCAACGTAAATTTTACTGTAAAAGAAAAAAAATGTTAACTAGGCAAGTCCATTGGATACATACAAAGGTGATCTAGGATACTGTCTGGTTAAGTGACTTGCTCAGAGTCGCATAGTAAGCAAATGGAGACTGTGGGAATCAAACCCAGGTCACTGAAGGTTTTATTTAGGAGCAAATAGTCTTAAGACCCTGTGCCAAACAATTACTGTGAGCTAGTTTTCAAGAATGAAATAAAGTAAATACCCCCAAAATCAAACAATGTAAGCCCATATACCTGAATAAAACTATTCTGAACACAGTATCTAAAAAAAACACTGTTAATAAAATTTATAGAAGTCTGATTCATCCATGGGATAAGACAGTTTGGTAGGAATGTTTTAAAGCATTGCTTGGTTCAACCATTATCTGTAATGCAAACCTGTAAGTAAGTATTCATGTTTTAAGAAAATCAGAAATGATAATTCATATATTCATCCTCACGTCACCTACTTTAATTTAGTTCAGGGACGAGGGGGAACCATAGCCTATTCTGGCAATCACTAGATGGAAGGCAGAGAAGCTAATGTTGGGCATAACATCAGTCTATCACAAGATGCATACAGACCTCATTCGTGTCATGTACATCTACAGGCAATTTCTATGATCATAAATTCACCTGCTGTATGTCTTTGGGACGCGTAAGGAACTGGAGTACCCAAAGAAAACTGACGAAGATTCAGTGAAGACCTAGAGACTGCTCACAGAAAGAATGTCAGATGGAAGTCAAACTGAAGAACCATGCAGTGTAAGACAGCAAAGCTAACTTATGCTGAGCCACTGTGCCATCAGAAATTATACTGCATTGAGCACACAATTATCATTTTTCATGTATGTTCTGTGGTACCTAATCAGACATATAAAAAGGCACATAGCAGCACTTGGCATGGAAACCTTAGATGAAAATATCTGTCCTATAGCTTTATCCCAGACAGAGATATATATATTGTCATCATATTGTATGACACTTTTGCTAATAAAACATCTCAGTTCTGTAAGAAAAAAATCAAATTGCCAAGGTCTGTGGCATATAGGGATGAATGCCAGAATACATCCCAGGAGACAAGAGAACAAATAGCTGCTAAGTTGCTACAGGAACCAAGCAGGAAAACATGGGAGTGACTGGTTGATGCCACCCCACCCAGTCTTGTGGGGGAGGTGGAGTTCTGGCACACGGCAATGCCAATACCTATTGGAGAGAGAGAGAGAGAGAGGTATGTGGTGTGCAACACTAGGGTTCTGGGACATACTTGGCATTGCCTTGCAATGTCCATTAGGTGGCCTTCATGAGGCATATACAGGTACATACATACCCAACAGAGAAGGTGTAGCAAGCCTTCACATCAGTCACCAGTGGGCAGGGTTCTTAATGATTACTTCTGAGATCAGTCCTCATCTTGCTGAGAATGAATAGGCTGACTGATTGTGGAAGACTGATGGTCAGACAGTAGAGGGGTTAGAAAACATTAAAAAAACAAGATTTAAAAAGATTATAGGATAGACATCAGCAGTGGTGTAGAGAGAGAAAGCCCTCACTACAGCCCAGATCACCTGAGTTCAACTTGCAGCATGGGAACTTCATGGTGATGGCAGGGAGAATGGATGGGCCCTTCCAGGAAGGTGCATTTCACTCATCCCACCCACCCAGTAGGTGGGGGCTGAGTCTTTCAAAAATGTTGTAATTGCTGGGATGCCAGTGAGAGCACAAAGCACCCTCGTGGTTACCTAAATGATGGTCTGCCTCAGGCAATTGTCACCTTGGCACCAGGTAGAGCACCCAGAGCAGAGGACTGAATGGCAATGTCCAGCTGAGGGGATGTTTGATAACCAGCAGACACAGGGACAAAAATAGCATGTAAAAAGGACTAATTGATCTGGTAGAGCAGTCACAAAGAATCATTGTTTTAAAGCAAGACTCCATGAAGCATTAAACAGTAACTCATATGTAAAACAATCTAGAGCTCAAAGATGAAACAGAATGTATATCTTACAGTACTCTGAAAATGGTAAGACTTTCAAGTGAAGCATAACATCTAAACTCAAAAGTTATTTGTCATATGCTTATGGAGATAAATGAGTTATTCTCACCCAATTCATTATGAATTCCCTGTTTAACAGAAAATAATAATACAATTATACCCAGTTCTTCGGTGACAGCAGAACCTGAAGAACATGCATCAAATAATGTGGTTAAGACAAATGTCCTTTAAATAAGTGTATGCTGTATAGTTTATTTTAAAATAGTTTTACACATTATGCATGCAGGTTGGTTGTATTCAGCAGGACAGCCGTTCTGCCTTACTTTACATGGATTTATTTGACCTTGGAAAGTGGAAGTGAACAAAATCCTCCAAAGTAAATGACAGCTGTAGCAAGACATGCATGTTATCTAACAAAGCAGTGGTAAATAACCACCGTGTGTTACACTTACAAAGGCCACTAATAGAAACCCTGGCTGTGCTCTATTCATTATCAGTAATAACTGCCCATGGTGATCCTTGTAATACCTTATAGCCCCTGCTGCAACTTGTCAGTATGTACATGTATTACTACGTAAGAGCAGTAATATGTCTTTTTTGTTTTTCCCATATATATATCCATCCATCCATCCATCTCTCTCTCTCTCTCTCTCTCTCTCTCGCTGGAAAGCCCAGGATTTTTCACTAATGCTTCCTGCACTTACTTCCCAACTTGCATTCTCCACAAGGGATGATGTACATTTCTTCATATGTATACTCCTACAAATCAAGAATCACATATTGTTTGCAGACCCAGACCTTTTATGATTCCTCTTAGTTCTGACAGTTGGTGGTAAGTAAGCAGCCTTCCAGAACTGTACCGCCTAATGTTTGTTGCTTTATTACAACATATGACAGCTGGCCATTGTCAGCTAAGAAAGTCCTGTCCAGTTCATGTCAGTTCTAAGTCAGGTTCCTTAATGACAGCAGTCAGCAAGACATTTTACTTGGGGTTGCAGCTGATCAAACACACTACACAAAATAATTGAAGATGAAAGCATTTAGTATTTGTTTTTATGATTACAAAGGTGGGCCCACTACAAACAAAGTGTGCATTTCAAAAATGTATAGACACATTAACCTGTTGTGGTGTCTAAATAATCCATTCAGCTTTGTATTCATATAAGTATAGCCTGTGAGAGTGTACAATGTTTGTCTGTCCTGCACCTTTCTTATTTCATTTGGATTTAAATGCAAATAAATAGATTTGAGTGTTGAGTAAAGCTACTTTACTCCATTGCTATCTGGCTAATATCAAGCTACTTACGGAGTTCTAGAATGCTTGTGCTGCGGCATGTAGTAGTTCTATAATTCATTGGTTTCTTCTGACATTGTCCTCGGCAGCCCTTTATATTTTTGTGGCATTAATCCTGTGAGACCACTGAGACAAATTGTTTGGCATTCTAGCATGCACGTTTTTAACAAATATTTTATAAAACAAAGAAGCTCCACCATACTTAGCAAAACTGAATTATTCTGGTTTGTTTTCATGCTTATTTTATCTCCTGTTGTAATAAGTTCATGGCCTTTAGAACACAGAAGAAAGTGTTTCTACACCAGGGCAAAACAGAGTGAAACAATACCATTTATAGTTAAGTTAGAATGACATTAGGGAGATTTAAGAGATAATTTAATTACTCTTCTTATTTACAAGTCACACAGGTACATAGAAAATAGGCTAACAAATCCATCTATTTGGCTGCTGTCACAGTTATATTTACCTGTAATTCATTTTATTCTGGGTAGCCAATAATAATCTTTAGGAGATATTGGGTTTTATCATGGCTTGGGCCTAGCTCATTCCAATAACAGGGATCTGAGCTCTATCAATGCATATAATCAGCTATGGGAATGATTTATTTCAGTTTCTACAACAGACACAAGTGCCCACACTGAGAGAATAAACCCATTTCCTAGCCAACATATGGGATAACTTTTTGAAGAGCAGACAGTGAAGATAGGCGGGATTCAGTATGGCATGTAATAAATGCCCTGTCACTCATGGCTTTCATCTCCATTCATATGCAGAATAAGGACTTGTAAAGGAGGCAGCATCTTCCTTCCCTGCTGGCTATTGATTTTGGGAATGAGTTAGATGATCTAGTCCCAGAAAAAAAGTCCTGATTCCTGATCTGCAGGAATAATGTATATTTAATGTTATAACAAGATTGCTTTTTTTCAGGTCTTAGTAAAAAGGGGAGATGATATTTCATAACTATTAAACTATCTGGTGTTTGAGTCAGTAATAATTGTACTCATGTCTATCTCACTGCATTTCCCCCTTTTTATTGCTGTTAAAATAAAATATGAAAATGCAGTGTAATGCGCTGATAAAAAAGAAATCTGTATTGTGAATCACTGATACAGTCCACTGGTACAATAAATCAATTATGTAAAATAAAAGACCAAGGAAAGACTCTGGTCTCCTAAATGAAACATATGGTTTCCTCTGTAAATATTATTGCTCCAGGCAATGAAATAAGAGCATTGTATTACAACTCATCTCTGGTGTAACCCTGAACCAATCATATGCTCTTTTCTTCTGTCATGGTTGTTATGATACGACATAATATCCTCAGTGAAAATGAAATGCTACTTCTTACGAGAGCTATCCCAGATTTTTTACTTCATTGCCAAAGGATATTAATGTTATATTGACCACAATCTAGTTAAGGCTATAAGTTTTTGGATTACAGGACTGGTGCTATATTACCATCTGATATTTTCTGAAAAAGTCGGTTTACTGTTCTGAATTTTCTAAATTTTACTTGTATATTTGCACATATCAATGTGCTTCTGTTTCTGCAGTACAGCATATGAATATTTAAATTAATTAAATTTAATAAACTATTAAGCTATGATGAACAACAGAAATATGGAATATATTATTCTACTTGATTTTTTAGGAAGTTTAATACAGTCGGCATTTCTAAATCAAATTTTGGACCTTACTGTTTATACCAAACAGAACTGTAGCTCTGTTGTTTAGTGCCCCTACATGATAACCCCCAGGGCAGAACTGAGGACAAAAAAAAAATTCTTCACATCAAGATGAGAACCAAAAGAAAAGTCATCAGAGTGAAAGAAAAAATGAAGAAAAAAGAGGAATTTCATCACTTTGCCTCAGTTGCCTGACAACATGTTGAGAATAAAAAAAATGTGAATTCCTTTGGTTCTCAGACTTCCAGCCACACTTTAATATGCATAAAAAGAACAAAATATCATTCCTTGTCCATTGTACAAACTGTTGCAAGGAGGTTAAGTCACAGCTAGAGCAAGGCAAGAGGCGTGACTGCCAAGGGGGCAAGCAGTTAAGGGGCACAATCTGTGCTTTAGTCTAAGTGCTGATCAGCTCTCAACCTGTCCTTGCAGTACCCCTTCCACTAATGGTAAAGCATTTAAACAGCTGTGATCATGAATGCAGCTACTTAAATGACAAGGACATTCAATGTGTGGGTTTTATGAACTGTATAAAAGTGACATTTATTTAATATTTTGGCACTAAAAATACATTAAATAATGTAAATATAATTTGAGCCGCTTAACCATAAACAATTCACATAAAATTGCCATTATAAGGGTACTAAAGTTAATAGAATTTAAGCCCTTTTATAGATGTCAGTGGAGAATACTCGTGCCCTTCATTTACTTAAATCAAAAAATGTATGTATATGTTGGAGGTCAGTGGCACAGTGGATAGCACTGTTGCCTCACCGTAAGAGGTTCCCTGGTTTGATTCTTGGCTGGGGTGCCTTCTCTGTGGAGTCTGCATATCCTCCTTGTGTTCAAGTGGGTTTCCTCTGGGTGTGCAGTTTCGTCCCACATTCCAAAGACATGCAGTAGTTGGATTGGACACTCTAAATTGGCCATAGATGTGAATGTATATGTGACTGTGTGGTGTGGAAGTACTATGGTAGAAGGGCTAGCCACCTGGTGGTGTAAACCCTGGCTCTAGATGATTATCACTGTTGAAGTGACACCTAACCCATGTGCAAAAATGGGAAAAAGGGGGGTTTGGATGGCTGGGTATTGGAGGGTCCTGTCTATATCACAAAATATCAGTTATTCAAACTCATTTTTAAGGAACTAATCTTAGAATTCTCTTAAAGATAATAAAAGAGCTAATGTAACTTGAGTTTGCTACTTTTGTACTTTGAAACCTAATTGCAGTGAATGCATACTTGGTTGGAACCATTTCTACTTAAAATCTGTTACTGACAGACAGAGAATAGAATGCAACAGCTTTCTGCTAACACAAAAAAAGGAGAGAAAACTGTCTTAGAAAAGTTCCACTGCATTCACCAGTTAGTCTTACACACATATTATGCTCCACTTCTAAAAATAGTGTTCAAGTAGGGCTGTTTGATTGGTTAAAATTTATTTTAATTGTGATGTTATGAGGTAGTGCCAACTGTGCCAGGGAGAGTAGGGCAGTACGTATGTACATATGCCAGCATAGCTAGCTGGAGTTTTGTAAAGAGTTTTCTGTTATTTGACTATTACACTGATTTGTACAGATGTTTGAGTTAAAAATATATTTTTAAAGTTACTTGTGTTAAAACTGCTTCAACAGTAAGGACCTACTGTCTGCTGAACAGAAAGAATGTATACATGTATATTAGGTTGTATTGTTGTAACTGATCAAATGTGTATGTTTTATCAGAGAACTCTAGAAGGGTGGAAAGTTTGAAATTGTGTTACAGCTTTCAAATGCTGCCACAGATCTTAGCAAAGCTCTGTGTGTGCACTGTACCAGAGTCAGGTGACCAGAGGTGATGTCATTCTCTAACCAGTATCTAATTTCTTTGTAACTCTCACAGCAGCACTTTAGAATCTGACAGGAAAGACTTCTGACAGGATATATATCTGACACATCCACACAGACAAAGATAGACATCATCTGATTTTTGCTGTGGTAAGGCTCTCAGCATACATAAACTTGCCTTGCTTTAGTAAGCAGTTAGGGAACAGTGATTCTTTAGTCAATCACTGATATTTAGTGAGACTAGTTCAGTATTGTTTTCTGCATCTGTGAGAAACTATCCAACTGTATTATTTTTTTACATCTCTGTGGTTGAAACTCTGTTGTTTATTGTATTCAGTATTCTCCTATTTTTCTGTTTTATTATTTATCATTAAATATTTTAATAATTTCATTGTGGCTGGTCCTTTAGAGAAAACATTTAACATCTTGAGAGTACTTGTGCTTGTTTTAGTGACACTGTGGCCGCTCCTGAAAGCCTTGCTGCTATGGTCATGCCCTACCATTTGTAGTAGTATTAATTCTACACAGTATAATTGGTTAACCTTTGTAAGAGCTTTAGGGTAGTTGACTGGTGGCAGCATGATTACCTCAGAGTCTGGGCAGAAAGGGGCACAGCTAGTAAATCTGCACCAGCTTTTCTCAGTTATATATGTGTGTCTGTGTGAAACTCAAATATCCAAGTGTGTGTGTCAGTACTGAGAACAGTGGACAGTGTGGAGTTTGGTGTGGGTCTGGAGAGAGAAGAAAAGTCCAGCCCCATGTCTGGATCATGCTCCCTGTGTGATCTTAAGGGAAAATTGTGCTTGGTGCAGTTGACTCCATCTGAAAATACTATGTGAATCCATCTTTGCTCTTAGTGTCCACCCCTCATGTAAGTCAGTGATCAGCATTGAGTCTTCTTGACTGCTGGCTCAGAGTAGTGACCCATCACATTAATTATGGTGATCTACAATATGCAGTGCCCAAAACCTATCACCCCCTCGGGCCACTTGTATTCTATTTATCTGATTTTTTTTTCATTTAAGGGTAGACGTTTATTGGTTGCTGAAACATTTTATAAGAATATAATATGTCTGTAAAAAGTATAAATTATCAGGAATTGATTTTTTTAATGTATCCATAAAAGAAAAAATATAGGGCATATGCATATAAATAGCACTCCTTTTGCAGACATTTTAGCATTGGATAGTGCTTAGGCTCACAGTACATTCCCATTATTTATCCAGTCTATAAACCACATGGGGGTGCATGGGGGCTTGCCCCCCTTCTTCTAGCTAGGGTAGGTGTTTGTGTTTTTTTTTGTGTTTGTGTGTTTTGTTTTAGTTTCTTGCAGTGTTGGGAGGTAAGTGTGTTTGTGTGGTGCAGTGTTTCGTAGTTTTGACTTTTGCGGTTGTGGTATTTCGGGTTTGTAAGGTTTCAGCTTTATAGTCTCAAGATACTGAAATTCGAAATTTCAGTATTTCGAGATTATAAAGTGAATCCACATATATATATATATATATATATACATATTATATATATATATATATATATATATATATATATATATATATATATATTTATATATATATATATTTAATTATTATTATTTATTTAAATTTTATTGACCATACTGCACTGATCCACCTAGACTGTTTTCAGACTCAACACAGCAGAAAAATAACCAAAGACACAATACACTTTAATCCGTATGACTGCAACAGATGTAATGAAAGAGCAAGCATGCAGAGGTCAGAATAATATGTAGCATAAATGAAGACAATCACATGTAGATGTGATACAAGAACTCAGTCAGTAAAATCAGTAAGAGGAATATGTGTACATTGTCACAACATCATATAGTATGATATTTTGATGGAGAAAATAACAGCAAGAACAAATTAATCACAATATATGCAATTGCTGAACATGTGATAAGAAGGAGAGTAAGATATGAGTAAAAGAAGGAAAAGGCAGGGGGAAAGTAGGGGTGGGGTGGCAAAGAAAAGTGTACTACCCTTTCCTACCCAGCATCAGAAAATTTCTGCAGTACTTCAAGAGTTTCGGAACATGTTTACTATTAAGCTAGGGTGCTTCCACCTGTTGTAGTACCATGTAGACACAGGGCCTCAGAGGCCCTTCAAATAGGCCCTCATAGTCTGCCTGAATGAGTTAAGCAGAACATGAAAGAGGAACTGCATGAGATGTTGGATCAGGGGTAATCCAGGAGTCCAGTAGTTTACTTCTATGTTTATTTGTCTAATGGCAAAATATAAGCTAATAAATAATCTTAGTTTTATTTTTAATGCACAGTAATCACATATCTTCCTGATACCTGAAGTGACATAGTCTTACATCCAAGAAGTAAGCAACTGGAGGGAGGAGTGGAGCTAGCCATGACTTCAAATGTGTATGAGCATGAGTTAAAACTGTTTCTTTCACTACATAGTAAAGTGCATGACGTTAAAAAAATATGTGATGACAGAAATGCATGGATTGGGGGGGTGGGAAATGTGGGTAAAAATGGATGTTAAGGATGGGAAAATTCAAAATATTACAAACACAATAATTGGGAATGGTTAAAAAGGATTTGTTTGGTACCTAAAGCATGTTATTTCTGTGAGGATGAAAAATATTTAGTACAAGACTATAACAAAAGAAGGTGTTGCCAATGTGGGGAGAGGGAACATATAGCAAAAAACTGTAAGCCTGTTTATAGAAAATTTGGACATTTCTGGTTTGACTGTCTCATTTTAGAAAAGGAAAGAGTACATGAAAGGAAAGCTCAGAAGAAAGACAAACAGTAGAAAATATTAGATGTTGAAATAGAAGGTGGTATGGGGCAAGAAATATGGAAGAAAAGTTATATAATGAAGAGGTAGTCAGAGAAGAAATAGTTCAAAATTAAGTTATTAATATACAGGAAGAGAACAGATTTGCAATTTTAGAAAGTGAAGTGAAAGAAGAGAGAGAAATGGAGACGGGGAAGAACAAGATAGTGAAAAATCAGTTGGTATGAGACAGGAGAAGAAAAAGAAAATCTGGAAGTAAAACACAAAAAATTAAATGATGATATAGGAATTTTATCATTAAATGTGAATAACATTAGAAACAATATAAGAGGTTTGGTGGTGGTGGTGGTGGTGGAATGGTGTAAAAATAAAAATGGATGTTTTGTGCTTGCAATATACCAGATGTAACAAAGAAGAAAAAAAAGGAAAAAAAAATGCAGGAAATATAGAGGTTACAAAGTGCTTGGTTGGTAGGAAATGAAACATGTTCTGGAAAATAAATTCTTATAAAATGAAGAAATAAGAATCCTTGATGTAACAAGTAGTATTATCAGGAAGGGTAGTGATATGTGATAAGATAATGAGACAGAATGTAAAAGATTAATAGTGATTTAGTATGTGTACTAACATGACATAGAGAAAACAATTGTTTGAAGAAATGACAAAAAATGTGTTAGTAAATATGTCATTACTAATGGCAGGAGTTTTTAACTGATTGAAAGAGTTTAGTATACACTGTCTTTTCAAACTGTTGCTTACATTATCAGCTTGAATAAAAATCTGCAAGAATAATATGAAATATAAAGAGTTAATTTAGAAATAGTGTAAAATGCTGAAAAATAGGAAGTAGTAAATGTGCTGGCATAGCATAGCTAAGATTTTGGCATCCATGTAAAGGAATATGTTATTGAGAAACAAAGTTTGTAAAATAGCTACGTATATGGCAGCTGCAAGGACATCCATGAAGTAAAGTTGAAACATCAGCAAAGTAAAGGAATGCAACATCAAGTTTCAGATAGTGCTGGAATACCATGTTTCAGATAATGCAAGACTGGGTTTCCATGGATCATCAAACTACAAAGAACCAAGGAAAAGGGAACAAAGAAAAACTGTTATACAAAGAAAGAACTGTTTTACATCAGACTCTGGAAAAATACCAGATCTACTGGTATAAATGTAACTATGCTTAAACAGACTTTGGGAATTTGCTATAGAGAGTTGACAGCATATGTGTTGCGTGTTTGTAGAACCAAAAGTCAAATGTAACAGAAATGTCATACTAACTAAAGCAGTTTACTGAAGCAGTTTGCCTCCGTGTATTTATTGTACTTAGTACAATCCAGTATTTAAAAGTAGCTGTTCATACTAAGAGTTAATATACTATGATGTGTATGCATGTAAATGCAACTAACAGCAAGATAAACAGAAAGACGTGTGTAGAATTCACAGAATTCTTCACTGATACCTGAGGAAAGAAAAAAATAACAGGATATTAAGATGTTAAGGGATTTAATAAAATGTTGGCATTTAAAAGTAGGAAAGAATAAAAAATAGAATATAAAAAGGGAATTCTTAAGACTGAAATTGATTACATAGTTTAAAGACACGGAAGAAATAATCGGGAGTACAAATGGCAGAGTTATCAGATCATAGAGCAGTATGGGCTATAATAAGGAAAGGCAGTGGCATAATAAAGGAGGGAAAATGGATAAACAGATTAACTGCAGAGTTTAAAAAGGAGGAAGAAATCATAAGAGAAAGACATATTATGAAAGGATCATATGACAATGAGACCATTTTATAAAAATTGGAGGTGTTGGTCAGTGATTTTTAAGCAGAAATATTATATATATATATATATATATATATATATATATATATATATATATATAATATATATAAAAGAAAGAAGAATAAAATAAGAAATAAGATGAAATATAAAGAAATTTTATGGAATTGTGAGAGAGAAGTAGAACAAAAAAGTGAGAAAATAAGGAAACTAGATGTATGCAAATAATACAGAAAAAGTAAAAATGATGTTAAATAGGCACAGATTTTTCTGAGAGGAAGGAAATAGGAGGTTTTACTTTACTTAGGAAAATAAGTACAAATGAGAGAATGAAGGATGGATGCTATCTTAGGTAGCAAATGAGACATAAAATACAAACAAGAAAATATTATGGAGATGGTAGAAAAGTTTTTAGAGAAAATGCATGAAAAAGGGAAATGAATGGGAAGAAGAATGGAAACTGAATAAATATCTGAAAACATAAGGAATATTTAATTGAACATTCCCATCAGCGAACGCTTTTCAGAAGCCAGTGAGTTACTTGGCCAACATACTGACCCTCACACATACCACACTATATCAAACCCACCAAGGTGGGAGGCTATGCCCCCTACACCCCACACTTATATATACCAATTCTGAGATTGCTCTACAGTGGGGAAAGGGGCAAATTTCCAAATGTTGGACAAGTACTTCACTGACCTGTTCAAAACATTTGCTGATGTGAACATTCAATTAATGGCCATTTGCTGATTTACGTTCGATGAACAGTCATTCACTGAAGTTAGTTTTCACCAAACTAATATAGACCTGATTGACTTCTACCATGTGAAAATAAAATATTACTCTTTAGGTCTCATACAAAAATTTAATAGATATGAAGAAACTCAATGTCATTTTTGTACAAGTAATTTCAGCTAACCAATCAGGAATCAGCAGACAGCTGTCCTACTATAGCAGTGCATTCTGAGCAGTCAAGCTATGAGATATTCTCCATACTGTTGAACAGACCCCTTATAGGAAGTGGCAGGCTTCATAACAGTCCATTTGTCAGTTAGGAGTCCAGCATCAGAAATCTGGCCATTTCTCCAAATGACAAAGTTCAGTGAGAGGTGTCATCAAAAGTGTTTCTATCCTAGGTGTCCTTAGCAAACAGTAGCTACTATGTTCCTAGAAGCCAAGGGTCTTCACTGTAGGTGTGAAGGTCCGGTGTACAGCCACCACTCCAGCATGAATTCAGAACTGCTGAAAGATTTGGGAGGAATATAGAAGGATCTCCAAGACAGCAGATGAAACAAGGCAGCCAGTGATTAATGAGCCTGACCTGATGATAAAACAGAAGAAACCTGCTGACAGATTTTTCTCTGGCAGACAAATTCCAAATAAACAATTTCAACCAGCCAATCAAGAACTAACATCCAACATCTGGCTTAGGTCCAACCTGCAGTGGTACAGAATTAAGTCCTAAGCTTCCAGCAAAGCCTACATACTGCTGAACATGTCTAGGTCTGCCAAGAGACAAGGTTCAGAAAGATACCCTCATAGCTTCCTATTGAAATGTTGGCACTCTAGGTTGAGTGTTGGCATGCTGAGAAAAACACAGAAGAGGTAGAAGATGAGCAAATACTGAGCATCACTCTTCTTCTTTAAACTTTGTTTTTTGAAAGAAGGCAAGCCCCCCCCCCCACCAATTTTTATATACCAACCCCAAGACCACCATACTTCGGAAAAAGGGGAATATTCCAAGAAGCTCTTTGATTCAGTCTGTTTTTTTCAGCCATTCAGACTCAGCATTCCAGTATTCACTAAAGCAGGTATTTTCATTTCAAACAGTTAAATCTCCTTACCGATCAGTAATGAGACTGCTTTGTTGTGAGCATGTCATTCCTTATCCGTGAACATGGCCAACACTGAAATGCTAGCCACTTATGCTAGCAACAAAATTTAGGGAGAGGAGCCACAGTCATCAAGTGTGCTTCTGCTCAGGAGATCCTCAACAAACAATTGCTTATCTTAAGATGGAACACTTCCATACAGGTATGGAAAACTTAGCTTCAGGATTTATTCCGAGAGGTGGCTCATACTTAGAAACACAGGAGAAAGAGGAAGAGGAGAGGAAACCATCAGATGTGAAGAAACAAGATCAGCAAGGCAACCTCTTAGCAAGATGCATGATACAGCCTAATCCTCCAGCCAATTATATTACAAATTGACAACAGACAGCCAAGTCTGCATGAACAAACAACCCCCTACTTTCAAAGAGAGCTTCCATGTCACTGAACAGCTCTGTTCCATCAAGACACCAGCTTCAGAATGGTTCATGTGTCAATCAATCATTCAGTTCCTTTGAAATAATGCAGTAAACAGAGCTGTAATATTATAAAAATAACCTGAAAAATACCTTAATGATACATTATGATTACTGTTGATTGCATAACTACTTCACAGGTCTTCTAAAGGTTTTTATATACAAGTCCTTCTTCCTTATTATTATTATTTTTTTTTTTTTGCCATATGCCATGTCTGCCCTTATATAGTGTGCTCTGACAATTCGTTCACTTTTGGTTTTTCCCAGTTAGGGGTCGCCACAGCGGATCACCGGTCTGCTATTGATCGGCAGTGGAGTTTTACAGTGTTAAGTTGTCAGCCCGCCACCCAACCTTCAGAAAAGGTACACACACTCACGCACCTACCTGCATGTCTTTAAAGTTCAATCGAATTGAACCGAAGAACCTCTTGCTGTGAGGTGACAATGCTAACCGCTGCAGCACTGTGACTGTTCAATAACATTTACAATTTCTATATACTTCCTCAACAAACCTATGTTTGACACTAAGCTATCATTTTGAGGTGTTACTTTTAATGTAATGGCAGGGCAAGTATGTAGACCTGAACTACATATTATAAGGGGTAATGGCTAACCAACGACAGGTAACACTGCAGTCAATACATTGAACTATGCTATGATCTAGATTACCTAAAGAAACCTGCAACAAGGAAAAGAGTTAACTACCATTGTTACAAACAAGTTAGTCATTATTTGTGACAGTTGATTGTGGACTGCTGTTGAAGGAAATAAGTTAGTACTTGTTTGCTTTTGTTTATGCTTAACAGCTGAAAAGCATTTCATATTTCCATATTGATGTATTCCATGCCTTTTCTCAATAGCTTAGTCATTCATTCATTCATTTTTGGATTATCCACTTTATCCAGTTCAGGGTCACAATAGAGCTTGGATGTATTTTGGCACTCAGTTTGTCATAAAGCAGAAAATTAATGTCATACAGGATGCCAGTCTGTTGTGGGATATGGACATACATGCACAGACACATACACACATCTGTAGCATATATGTGGACATTGAAGCACCTGAGAAACCCCCCACAGACACATCAAGACATGCAGACACCACACAGCAGGTACCATAGCTTCGAAATGAACCTTAGAGTGAAACACTGTGCTGCAGCAGCTCTAACTGCTGTGCCACTGTGCTGCCCATGATTCCACATGCCCAGACTAACATTTATACCCATACAGTCACTAGTTGTTAATCTGTTGTATTTATGTAGACAAAACCATGTCACAACATACATAATATAGCTGATTCAAACACTGCAGGCTAATCAGGAGAGTAAGTATTGCAAATCTGGTAAATAACACTATCTGCTATTAATACTATACTTTATGATGTAAATAGCACATACACTTTCCCATCATGTGCCTAGTGAGACAGAATATAGTATAACACTATGCAGTAGCAAGGCCACAATATACACATGAATGCTCTGAAAGCTTGTGTTACGATAAACCATGTAACTATAAGGTCCGTATGCTGGTAACCCCTGCCTCTGCAGTGTTAGTATTATTAGTCACTTGACAATGCTGCTGTCACTGCTGAAAATGTTAAATATTTTATACTGACTCAGAGAGCCTTTCTTTGTTAGTTTTACTGTTACTAGAAGGAACATGTGGGGAAAAGATGAACTGGCATTCTTTTGAGATGACCTTCTACAAGGGAACGCAGTGTAACTGGTGATTCTGCAGTTTTTAATGAACCTTTACTGTTGAATTACTGTTGAATGTGATTCAGTACAAAAGCTGCTTCTTGTTGCATATGAATCCAATTTGCAGTGATATATCTGAGGCATTGTTTTTGGTTCTCTGCCAGTCTATACTGCCTCCAACATGTTTTATTTGGTTATAAATCTGACACCAGTCTTATATCTGCTTTGTGACACTTCTTACCACCTGATCTAGAATCTTTATTTCAACACTTTCAGTACAAATTACTTATGCACTTCTCTCTGATTACTGCTATGTTGAGGTCGTCACCCATTTGACCAGTTTTGCCTCTGTGTACAAACTCAAGGTGTGTGTGTGTGTG
This sequence comes from Protopterus annectens, assembly GCF_019279795.1. Lineage (NCBI taxonomy): Eukaryota > Metazoa > Chordata > Ceratodontiformes > Protopteridae > Protopterus > Protopterus annectens. The sequence goes on along the minus strand of NC_056732.1, from coordinate 353,311,079 downwards.
TGTGTGTGTGTGTCTGTGTATATAAAAACTGTAAGAAAGACCCAGCCAAACTAGAGCCATTACTGTGTAATACATTAAACCTCTTGCGGTGTAGGACCATGAGATAAATGCAAATGACCCCTTAAGGATGTATTGTGATTCATATACATGGCTTCTGAATGTCCATGACTTATATGCCATTGTCTAAATGTGTATGCATACATTTGAATGACTTGCTGAACTTTTTTCTATCTACCATCAATAGATCACAACTTGTAGGACGCCCATGTTACTGCCTGTTGGCTTTGCTGATAAACTTTTAAAATAAATGTACTAAGCCAGGTTCAGAGTCTAATACCAACATTCATTCTGACAGCTAAACAAGGAACCAGAAGGCTGACATTTTATTGCTCTGCCATGTAAAATCAATTTGTATGTCTTCTTCTTTAGCTCTGCCTTAGTGAACATTAGTGTAGTGGTTTCATCAGTCTGCATATATTCTATAGATGTGCATGTTTTATCTATGAGACCAAGCTAAGCAAACTTGTGTGTCTAGAATTTTGTTTAAAACTAATGAAGAATCACTTTTAGGTGATGTGGCATGGACCAGATACATAACTCTCCATGAATAAATCACTAACCCCCCCCACCCCCGCCGCCGCAAGATAGGAATGCGTTAAAGTGCCTCCCTGGTAATGTACTGCAGACCAGGAGATGTGCAAAGTATAATCTTACCACATAATTGCATTAACCCAGCAGCATTATGACAGTAAACAAAAACACCTCCTGCATTATCTTTTCCTGGACAGCAAAATGAGGTAACACTCATCCGATTGGCCCCTATTTGTTAAGTCCCCTGTAGACATATATTAAAAGAAGTTTTCCTTCTTCCTCCCCTGTGTTGCTGCCTTCTCAAGTGCAAGGCATAGCACATCAGAACTGTACTGAGACACTTATTAAACTATAACACTAGTATAAGTCTCTGATTCATGAGTGAGTCACTTACGCAGTTCATTATCCACCAAATCAGTATTCTGCCAAGTAGGTGTCATGCATATACAATGCATAAATGTTGCCTTTGTATGCTAAGAACAATCAACGGTGGAAAATCAGTTAGATAGGTGTAACAGTGCTGGAAGTACAGGCAACAAAGGTGTCCAGATGTGCAGCCCTATATACTGTACATGACTATCCCTTTACTGACAGAAGAGCTACACTCCTTCTGGGGTCACAGTGGAGTGCTGTACTTCATGTTATCATGGAAAAGTGGCCCAGAATAACAGTGGTGTGCATTTCATGAATCATGTGTTGGATATAGCATAATAGAATGATCATGATATGCTATATTTCTTTTGAAGGCAAAAGAAGATGCAAGTCCCTTATACCTGTTTATTCTGTACTTAAACACTTTGTTGTAGCCATTGGCAACACTTTCCTGAATCATAAATACAGTATTGATCTGTTATGCTATGCACATACACCTTGCACAAAAGCTAATATCTTCATGTCTCCTAGGGTAAATCAGTAAACAGTTCTGAACCATTGCAACACAATGTCTTGCAACAGTAATAAAGTCAGTGTATACATTATATTTATGGCAAAAGGTTAAAGCATTGCATCTTAATTCCTTCATATTAATGATTCGTTTAATAAAGCTGTACTGCAGCAATGCTCCTGTCATTCTTCTTTCATCACTTACACCATTTTTGTCTCACAGCTTTAAGCTTATCAGGGCTGACCGATCCTGAGAAAACTCACTGCATATTAAAGGTCAGAAAAGTAGGGGAATCTGTAAAATGTTTCTTCTTCTCTCTTTTTTTTTCTTTTGCTCCTTTTTGTTCCCTGGCTGCACTCTTATCAGCATGCTTGCTGCTAGGGGAAGTAGAACTGTTCCCCAACCAAGTAATCTGGCTTACCTTTCCCTCCAGACCTGGGTTAGAATGGACAATGAAGCTTTGTCCCTGGCCATGGAATCATCAGCATTTGCCTTCTTCCAATAGCAGCTTGTGTGATGCTGAACAACTCAAGTTTCTTTTTCTAGCCCTAACTTCCCTCGGTCAACATGACAACATAAGTACATATAGCTGAGTGAGCACATGCTCCACCCCAGGGCCATGGAACAGCTATGTCTGCTTCTCCTCTCTTTCCAGCCCAGACATTTTTCCTTCTGAGCACTCACTGCCAAAGTTCAATAAAGGACTGCCCCTTATGCTCCCTTCTTTCTAAGATAAGCATGCTTATCCTTCCTATCTACCATCAAGTGTCCGAGCTGTTAATCGAACTTTGGCCACCTGAACCATAATCAGTGCGTTATTCCTCTATGCCATCAGGCAAGAACTGATGAAGTCAATTTACTTGATGAAAGCGCTTAACCTCATGTCTTTGTGTTAATAAAATCTTTCTGTGGACCCGCAACGCTGTGCTACTTTTGGTTATCTGGTCTATTTTGAGCACATTGTGCACCATTTGTGTAAATTATTTAAAATACTCTTGTATGTATTTTAAATGCTTTTATCAGTATGTCACAATTTCTGACATATTGTTTATCTTGTTAATTATTTTGAACGTTTTGAATGCTTTGCCACTTATTCAGTGACTGAAAAATCATTTAAACAAGTATAAGTGCCTTTGAATAATCATTGACCTGTTTGCGAGTTGGCTCCTGTATACTCCTCCACTTCTAACTGCATGCCTAATGGTTTGCGAGTTGCTTCAACTTTGGATCCCACTTATGACACGATGTTGCATGTCTCTTGTATTCAGATGAGACATTGAGGCACTGTGATGGGTTTAAGTTGTTTCTTGTACATAAACACATCAGGAGCTGTAACTGGAACATATACTTAATCTAACTGACTGACTCATTACTTCAAACACACTCACATGTGCATCTCCATTCATGCCTGATTTCACTCTGACTATACAAAATGGCACTGGTCTTGCATGTGCTCAGCAACTTATACGTGCTTGCTATCTAGCTACTGTGGCTGACTAGGTACAATACATACAATGATCTACACTGGACACACCATTCTGCCTGACCAACCATTTCTTTTGCAGGATTAGGCCTAGGCTTTAATCCTAATAAGACTTTTTTCTATGTGCTTTTTGCCCCAGTATCTGCTGACTATCAAGCCTCCTCCCAATCAGACATGCTCATTACTTCCTTTAACAGTGAATTTCAGGTAAGAGCAGTATAGATAAGTCATCATCTAGACAGCTATGAGGGTGTTTTTGTCTCTACCTGTGCTTCTGTATATATTGGCATTGCCAGTGAGATGGTGGTGCGGATGGATGCATCCATATTACCCTCCTGGACTGGACTGAGGCCTGTAGGAGGTCTTCCCATCTAATGTGGCTATGACCAAGGGAATCCTTCACACCAGCTGGGCAAGTCTGGCTTATCTTTAGACCATACTCTCAAAATGACATCTATTCTTCTAGCCCCAGCTGTAACACCATCTTCCAGTGACCCACATAATTCATGCAACAGACTAAGGAGGAATTTACCCATACCCTAACCCCCTCCCTGAGTGGTGACATAAGTGCAGACTCATTGTGGGGAATCTTGTGCCCTTCTCATGGGATGTAGTTGCTCATTCATGTATGCACCTGATAGCTACCATCACTGCTTTGGGATTCTAAGCTTATGTCCTCTCCAGATCAACCTTTCCTCAGCAAGCATGTTAAGCTGGAGCACAGCCAGGCCAGGAATAACCCCTCCCCCTCTCCCTGGAATGAGTAAACTAATACTACTGCCCATTCCAATCCATCCTTCCTGATTCTTCCACCACAATGTGTCATTTGGGTCATAGTCAGTGTTTTATTCCTTTATACCACAGACCTGAAATAATCGTAAGATATTTCAATGGAGTTTAATTCTTGTTTTTTCTGATGTAAAAAAATTATATTCACAAAATCAGTTTAATTTTTTTTTAATATATAAATTCAATTTTTTTTCAAAACCTAGTGGAACATGTCCTGGATAAAATCATAAACTTCTCCAAAACATCCACCAGTAAAAGTGACAAATTATCACATGGGACTAGCCTTTCACTCTCAAATGTTTCCAAAGAGGACATTATTAGAAGTCCCATAGTTTGCAAAACCTTCTGATGACAGAATGTATTTAAACAGCCCACACATTGCATTACAGCCACTTTCACTTCAGTTCTTGCAGCTTGCAGATCGGTACCCTGATAAGTATTTAGACAGCAGGTTTATGACAACCAGAATCTCTCTGGCATGGCTGGCAGAGGCCAATGCCAAGTATGGTAGCTCTTCCCTTCAATTTGTTTCCCAAGTTGATCATGCTCACTTCTAAAGCACTAATACCTTTTTGTGTGGTGTTGCACAGTATCACAGACTATCTGCAGGAATCAGAAAGGTGCTGCAATACACAGAGCTCCCTAATTATGTCCCCAAAATGAGAAAAATAAATAAATAAATCTATCACATCAGCTGAATGGCTTACAAGAATGGAGGCTTCACTGTGACCCACGTGTACTGGGTTCATTAAGGGAATCCAGTCACTGAGGAGTCAAGTGGAGATCACTTATCCCAAGGGGAGAGTTGGGGTTTTACACCCCAGGATTAACAATTATTGTTAGAGACCAATGATGCAAGTCTAGATGTGTGTGCGGAGAGGGAGGTTTGTCCCTGTAAAAACAAAAAGTGTTTATTGCTGATAGTGATTTTCTGTGGTATGGATTCAGATTAATGGCACTTGCTGATATTGCCTTTGGCAGATTGACATCAATCCACTCCAAGTACAAGTCATTAGATATGCCATTCTAGATCTTTAAAGTCTTTGGTTGGTTTAACCACTATCTCTCACAATGGTATTGAAAAATTAGACAAGCTTAATGCAAACCATTATATTGTCCATTGGCTCACAAACCGGGTATCCGAAATCTTAAATGTTGTATGCATTGCTGGTATACTCTCTGAATGTAAAACTGTGACTAGTGGAGTGCCACGGGAATTATGTATGCATTGCTGGTATACTCTCTGAATGTAAAACTGTGACTAGTAGTGTCACAGGGATTATGTATGCATTGGTGGTATACTCTCTGAATATAAAACTGTGATTAGTGGAGTGCCATGGGGATTAGTCATGGACCCTCTCCTGTTTGGCATTTATTTTGCAGATGTTGAAGCCAATATCCCAGCATGTTTCCACCATAGTCAGGAAATCCTTCTATCTGGCAAAGTTAATTTCCAAGGGAGTATCCTTATGATCCAAAGAAGTCATCCAACTGCTGTACTCTTCCCTTAATAGATCAGTCATTGAATACAATACCCACTTTGGTATGTACAAATTCAATCATACTGTTAAGCTGGAAAGGCCCACAGATTTCTAACCAAGAACATTTAAAAAAAATCTTAAATCCTTCTATTATCCGGATAGATTAGTATGACACTCCTTATATTCAGTAGCCTACAGGCTCGTCCATGTTGAGTTGCCCTGCTTTTTTAGCCAAAAAAGGAAGACTAATCCTATTTGAATTCCACTGGCTATACGAGCATTCACACTAGGGACCTAATTCTGTGCCAGCAAATAAAAACACTTGCTGGAGGTATAGGTTCCTAACTAACTGTATTACCAGCCTATGAAATATGTTACTACAGGTCAAACAAAGTACTAATTTGACTAACTTAAAGGCAAGTCTTGATGACTGGATGAATAGACAAGAATTTACACCAGGATTATCATATATGGCTCTGTTTGATTTGGGAGGTGAGAACTATTAAGAGCTCAAAAGGGGGTACAAGAAAAGTTTTGATGTGTCTATTTAAAGGTGCATTTGGAAGGCATCTTATGGTCCCTGTGATTAGGCTTATGGTTATGGTGAGCATACAATAGTAAGGCAGGCAGGAAGAGGTAACCCTAACCCTACACATTACATTTCTAAAAACCCTTTCCCTAGCATTACCACTGCACAAGAGAAAAGGACACAGGCCACACACAACACAAACATACACAACACTGATTTGATCTACTTAACTAACCCTTACTCTAACCCTAACAAGCAAACACTTGCATATTGAGATCAACAACTGCTATAACACAGTATTGTACATATTCACAACCACCATTTCTTCATTCAGACTAATTTTCTTGCACACTACTCCTTACCTACACTATATAAATCTAAATTCACTCATTAGTCCATTTTCTCTTTTATTACACCCACAATGTAATAAAATATCAAATGTGTATTCTACCTTTTGAGTTAATCCTTATATAGATACGTGTGTGTGTGGATTTAGTTGCCTTTACTGAACAGCACTAATATCAATGTGAATAATGTAGAAACCAAATGATCAACATTATGCATGCCAACACACTACTAAGCAAATGCAGAGCCTCAATATAAGCGCATGCAAAAACCTTAAAGCAATATTAAAAAGAAAACATGCACCACCCCACAACCTCTGCTAATTATATAGTCTAACTATGAGATTGCACATTTCTCAGGGAAATGGCAAATTCCCTAATTCCCCCCTCTATCCCCTACAGTAATCCCCAAAGTATACCTGCTACCATTCTTCAGCCTATTAACTTGAGAGAACAGGTCATCTCAGTGCTCTCCAAGGTAAAAAACATGGCATCAATGGGACCAGATAATATCCCAGGTTTCTTTTTAAACAACTTAAAACAAGACCTAGCAAACCCATTTGGATCCCTGTTTAACGACAGCCTGTGAACTGCCTATGTTCTAGCAGAATGGAGGACAGCAACAATAATCCCTCTGCACAAAGGGGGACCATCAACCAACCCTGGGAATTATAAGCTCATAAGCTTGACTAGCCTTATCTGCAAGGCCATGGAAAGAATCATTATGGACCTTATTAACAAGGACATAGGTATTCTCCAAACTCTGCATCCAACCCAGTCCAGATTTATTAAAGGTAGTCCACAGAGGTTTCTCATCAAGAAATTACAGGGTACACAAAACAAGTCTTACACAGAAAGACAAAGTCCTGTCACTGTATTCTGTCTTCTACAAATTGCTAAGGGGTGACAATTGCCTTGCTTACAGGGCAGTCTCTGACCCAGCCCTGATGGAAATGCTACACATTCATAAATCAAACTGCATGATGGTCACTCACTCCAGGTATCTTAACCTAGCCTCTGACATGAACAGGTCATACTGGAGAGATAAACACATCTCCCACAAACTGACACTTCTCGGGAACAAGCTTCCAATTTATGTGAAACAGAGCCCCTCCCTCACCCTCTTCAAACACAGCCTAGATCAATGAATGGGTGAACACAAATTCACTCCTGGGGTGGTGCCTGGGATGACCCTCCACTGGACCAGTAATCAAGGAGCCTCAAGCCTCACCACTGGCAACAGTGGGGGATATTCACTGTGAGGATGTCAAGTACACACAAAGTATTTCCAGATGCAGATCTCTGCATCAAGTGCAATTTCCCTTCAGAGCACATAGAGACCACAGTCAGTCCAGGGCTGGTATCTCCCTCTTTCTCCAGATCCCCAGTAAGACTCCCCACTGGCACAGCTATAGAGTTGAGATCTCAGCTGAGTGACAAAGCCAAGACCTCCAGCACCCTCTCTGTCCAGCCAGTGCTTCGTGTCCTTGCCCAGGTAGCTGACACACAGACTCTTCAAGGTTTGATTTACACGCACACACCTGTGAAAGAAAGGGTGGCACAGGTTTACTAGTTGTGCCCTCTTCTGCCCAGACTATAAGGTAAGTTTTCACTGCCACCAGCCACTCCCTATCAGCTACTTTAGGGCCCTTAACAAAGGGTGTCCAATTTTACTGTGTGGCTTACTAGCTGTGCCCTCTTCTGCCCAGACTATAAGGTAAGTTTTCACTGCCACCAGCCACTCCCTATCAGCTACTTTAGGGCCCTTAACAAAGGGTGTCCAATTTTACTGTGTGGCTTACTAGCTGTGCCCTCTTCTGCCCAGACTATAAGGTAAGTTTTCACTGCCACCAGTCACTCCCTATCAGCTACTTTAGGGCCCTTAACAAAGGGTGTCCAATTTTACTGTGTAATATTAATATTAACTTAAATGGTAGTTTGGCCAAGAGCAAGGCTATTAGGAGTGGCCCTCACAGTGTCACCAAATAAATATGCAAGCACTCTCAAAACTTAAATATCTCTACACAGATCAGCCACTATGAAAGGTTTAAATATATTTAATAAATAATAAAATAACAATACAATATGAATTGTATATTCACAGTGACATCAGAGTTCAAAACCACAGGAAATATAGGAAATATTTAAAACATTGCAGGACAGTCTCAAATAAAAAAAGAAAAATATCTAAACTAAGCTTCACTATATTCCTGACTGAATCTAAGACAACTACAATATAACCTAAGAACTTACTAACAGAGCAAGGCAGACATTGTGGTAAATGTTTTTTGTCAGGTCCAAGACTGAATACAGAATGCTTTGTCTCACAAAGAGACTTCTCAAATTAATATCTAAAATATTACTGCTGGGACAGCTTTCAGAATGACAATTTCTGGTAATCTGACTTCTAATTCCCAGGTCAAAAAAACATTGCTAGAAACTATCAGCATTTAGCATCTACCTGTAAAAATATACATACAAGAGCTTTTCCTCAGATCTCTGGCAGATGTTGGAAGTCATAAAACAATTATATTCCTTCATGCTTCAAAAGTAGCAATTAGTTCACTCCAAGGACAATACAGAAAGCTTCCTAGCACCGACTGTAATGTCTCTAGCTACATTGATAACTTGAGAGGTACCCTCTTTATTGCATCATATAAAGTAATTTAATTTCAGATATTTTTCTTAAGTTTACTAGACTGAGGTTAAACCCCTTTATCCCAGTTTCCACTGGTAAAATATATACATTTAAACAGAATAGCGCATGTACATTCCTGTTCTCTTCCAGTAGGGCAAACTGACACTGTGGATACATTTTAAACACAGCACTTTTAAAAATACCTTTTCAACACAAACATCTGTACAGAGCAGTTTGATATAGGCATGGCATACATTTCTAATACATTTGTAACACAAGCATCTTGTATAAATCATTCTGATATTCACCAATAACATATAATTATTTGCAAAATTCCAGTTAGCTGTGCTGGCAGTATCTCCTTTCGTCACAGTGTCCATGCCCGTCCTTGACAGAGGAAGTCATTATTAACTACCATAGACCCTTATGTCTGCAAACTTCACTCACCTAACCACAGACAATTTGGAGCAACTTGGGATAAATATGACTAGGCTTGTAAGGGCTCTAGGGCTGTTAGCCCCTTCTATGAACCCATATGCTACTTTTGTCAACAAGTGTAGACCCTCTGTTTAGTCGATCAAATTGTGTTGACTAAATGTTAAGAGAAAAAGTTTTAAAACATACTGTTATTTGTCTCTTTCTCCCATCTAGCAAAATGAATATGCTATTTGCTGAAGTGTTGGTAAGAAAAGGTCATTGAACCATGTTTATTAAAGATGGGCTTTATCTATGATATATGTAATTTGCTTATGAACTTGAATAACCTCTGTTTTCTATACTGAGGCAGGCTCTGGAAAATTCCAGCTATCACTGTTGAACTAAGTATTCTACACTAACTATGGTTTTGAGGTAAACGTTCTACACTAACTGTGGTTTTGAGGTAAACATTCTACACTAGCTGTGGTTTTGAGGTAAAGCATTATTTTCTGAGGTAAATTGTGATCCTAGATGTTTTTCATAGCCAACTGTCAACTGTTAGAAATGTAACAAAAGCTATTTTGGCTAGTAGCAGGAAAGTATAAAAGTTGATGTCAGTAAGCAAGCTGATCAGATTGAGATCATCTTGGCCAACATGCTGCTGTAATCTGGTTAGCTCCAAATAAAGAAGTTTTTCATCACCTGAAGCAGATGTGACTCGCTTGAATTTTTTCTTCTGACATTTTGGTCCTTCGGACCGGAAGCCTCTACGAAGATACGGATCAGACCGACAGAGAGATCGAAAAACCTGCGCAGGTGAGGGTTTCTTATCTTAAGATGCCCTCAACGGAAAGCCCTTCGACTGAATTGTCATTGGAAAGAGGCCGGCCGCTCCCTGATCCCTATCTGAGGGACGGTTTTCGAACCAAAAAGGGGAAACGGAGTCTCATCTGGTTCAGGTAGGATGAAAATACCCTTTCTTTTAATTTAATTTAACCTTGTCGACAGGGGGTTTATTTTTAGTTAAGGGTGGGTAGGAATAATTGTTAAGATTATTTTTGTTAGGATTACTTGTTATTTAGTTAGGATTACCTGTTATTTTGTTAGGCTCCCCATTAAGATAGCCCCATTTTGTAATAAGCCCTGTAAAAATAAGAAATGCAGTCCTAAAATATACAGTCCTAAAATAAGAAATCTAGGAAAACATGGGTTCAAGTTGCTGCAAGTGTGAGAGTGATGCCTGTTTAAATGTTGATGCTAAGTATATGAAAAGTTTAAACAAAAATAATGTTAAATTTTTGAAGAAGTGGAAGTTGAAATATGATTTTGATGGTACACTGAATAAGAATGCCTGTGCAAAATTGGTTAGAGATTTGAAAAGAGATGCAGGAACTAGAACTAAAAAGCAAAGACAATTGGGATTTCCCCAAGCACAAAAATGGTTAGAAGAAGCAAATAACGAGCTATAAAAGAAAAACAGTGTCAGGAAAAAGAGAAAATAAATCAAAAGGGATCACTGGTGCCAAGTGGAAAAGTAGCTTTATTTTTAGATAAGGAGGATGAGCATACAGTTTGTGCAGTACAAAGGCAGGCAACCGCCCCACCGTATGGTGAAATTGCTGCTGCCATACCAGGGGAACCTCCCCAATATCAGTCTGAAGATGTGGGATCTGTACAGCAGGGTGGGTTATTAGCTGCTCAAGGAAATGTTGTGACCCCTCCAATTTACTCACAAATTCCCGTAGTGCCTAAAGTTGCTTTGCAACAGGTAGACCAACCTATGCAGTTAAGGTCAGGACCAGCAGGACAAGGACATTGGGCTATTAAACTTCCTGACCATTCAGAAGCTCTTCCCTTAATACAAGTTGCAAACCCACAAGCAGGAGATGCTGGACAAGAACCAACTATTTTAGTTTATCGCCCCTGGGCTAGAGAGGATATAAAACGAGCTACGGATGGTATTCCTCATCCCAAGGTTAATTTTCAAAAGTTTTCTGAGGACATAGTTGGTATGCGTTTAAGTTATCATCTAAATGGTTTATAAGTAGAACAAGTAGTGCGACAAATCTTAGGTCCAGATTGGCACTTAGTTTGTGGTACTTGGACATGTAAGGCAGATGACGGCACTACATTAAAGCATAATTCTGGGGTGTTAGACACACGAGTCACTGATCTGTTAAAGAGAATTTCTGATAAGTGGCGTCCAAGAGCAGATTGGACAGTAATAAATCAGTGCATCCAAAATGATGATGAATCTGTAGATCACTATATTGTAAGACTGACAGAAGTGTTCAATAACCATTGTGGAATGATGATTCCGCAAGATCAGACTAATGATAGTCCGTATGAACAGCAATTGAAAAATGCTTTTCTTAAAGGTTGTAAGGCTCCGATAAGTAGTTTTATTACTAAGCACATGGTAGATCATAGAACATGTAGACTGCAACCTTTGTTTGAATATGCACGGCATGCTGAGCGACATTTTAATCTAAAAAAGAAAAAGAAAGTACAAGTGTTAGCAGTAGGGGATGATGGTGGGATATTCCTAGTACAGGACCAAAGGGGGCAAGGGTGCCGTGGTGGCGTAAAAAAATGTGGGGGCCCGCAATGGGACACATTAAATGAACCAGGTGGACATTCAGCCTATAGGGAAAGGTTAAAACGTGGAGAATGTTTTAAATGCGGTAGACGTGGGCATTTCGCTGCCGACTGTGAAGAGTGGCAACATCCCCCACAGCTTACGAACAAGGGCTCCGCATGACTATATGATAGTAAAGAAAGGTGCCATCTTCATTATGGGGATAATGAAGAGGCAGACACTCTCTACGATGAATGTCAGAACACTCTAATGGAAGGGCGGGATTGTGACTGTGAAGTCATAAACCTGGCAAATTTGGGTATTGCTATGCATCTAGATCAGAAACCCATGATAGAGTTTTTGGTTGAGGGATAAAAAGTGGAGTTTTTATGTGATTCAGGTGCATCGCGTAGACTTTTGGGTCCAGCAGTTCTGCCTCCAAACTGCAAAACAGATGAGTTTGTCCTTGTAAAAGCGGCAAATGGGAAAATTTATAAGGAACCACTGTCTCATCCTCTACTGTTCACAGATCCGCAAACAAACCAAACTGTTGGGTGTAGGGTAATTATATCAAAAGTTTGTCCAGTTAATTTGCTAGGAAGAGATTTGATGCATGTGTTTGGAATAGCGGCAATTCCCACACCTAAAGGTATTGAGGCAAAAAGGTTAGCGGATGGCTTAGTAGTACAGGGAGTACAAGACTTGTTTTACTGGTATAGCCTAGACTTGATTTCAGACGGCCCGGGGAGGGTTGATACAGAGTTGATCAATCTAGCTCTAAGTAAATCTAGGAGCGGTTCACAGCAGGTTGCGGCGCACTTACATTGTACAATGTTCTATAAGGCCCCTGGTCCGGATAAAGAATTTGAAAAAGAATTCTTTAAGCACAAGTGTGCAAGGATAATTTTGAATGATATGTTTTGGGATACGCAAGGTAATACAGTAGTAACCTGTACTTTGACTAAGGAAATGAGTTCTTTATATCGCTCAAGTTATAGACCACATATCTCAGTTACTAAAGCAGTGGGGACACATTGGGTAGATTTGGCGAAAAAGGTAACGATTTGGAACACAATGTCTGAAAGTCAGTTGAAAGATCAACAGATCCAGGTACAAAGATTAAATTGGGTGACTTGGGCACGACCAAGTGTGCACCTCAGGGATGACAAAACAGAAATGGCATGACAAATCCTCCTAACTCAAGAGGAAGATAGTGCGTTAAGTGCCTTGCCTGTAGATTTATGGTCAAAAGGTAAAGGAGATGTAGGATTAATGAAAACAGCAGGTGAAGTTTGTATAACTGCAAAGTCAGGTTTTAGACCTCATAAGCACCAATATCCACTAAGTAAGCAAGCAGAGGAAGGAATTAAACCAGTTATTGAACAGCTAAAACAGGTAGGAATTCTTGTTGAATGCCCAGATTCAACCTGCAATACTCCGTTGTTTCCTGTAAAGAAACCGGATGGGTCCTGGAGGTTGGTTCAGGATTTACAAGCAGTTAATTCAGCTGTGATCCCAAGAGCACCGATGGTCCCTGACCTCTATACATTACTTAATGATTTACTACCTCAGCACAGATATTTTTCTGTTATAGATATAAGCAATGCCTTTTTCTCCATTCCACTACATAAGGAGAGTAGATTTTGGTTTGCATTCACTTTCCAAGGTAAAAGATACACATACACCAGATTGCCACAGGGTTATTGTGAGAGTCCGACAATATTCGCACAAGAAATGGCTGCGAATTTAGCTCAGTTTGTTCCCCCAGAGGGAAGCCAGGTTCTGTTATACGTAGATGATATTTTGTTGGCCTCACCCACGCAGGAAAGTTGTAAAAAGGATACCCTTGCCCTTCTTAGTTTTTTAGCTGAGCAAGGACATAAAGTAAATAAAGAGAAGTTACAATTGTGGAAAGCACAAGTAAAGTACTTGGGTTATTTAATCTCGCAGGAAGGTAGACAATTGGAAAATAAAAGAAAACAAGCAATTCTTGAAGCACCTATGCCTACGACTAAGCAGGAGATGATGTCATTTTTAGATGTGACTAATTTTTGTAGAAGTTGGATTCCTAATTATGCTGAAGAAGTAGGGCCATTGACCGCACTGATCTATGACACTCCCATGGCAGCTAAAAGTAATATAGAGTGGACAGATAAGGCAATACAAGCATTTAATAGAATTAAGCAATTGATAGCAGGATCCTCTGTTTTAGGTTTTCCGAACGATTCTAAGCAGTTTGTACAAATGGTTGATTGTAAGGGAGGATATATGACTTTGGTTCTGGTACAAGTACATGGGGATAAACAGAGACCGATAGCTTTTTATTCCTCCAGATTAGATCCTGTTGCAAGGGCATTGCCGCATTGTGTTCAAGCTGAAGTGGCAGCCGCCATGGCAGTGCAAGCCTCAGTATCATTAGTTTTGTTTCACCCATTAAAATTGCGAGTTCCACATTCAGTAGCTACTATACTTTTACAAGATAAGATAACCTTTTTATCTCCTAGTCGACATTTGTCATGTATGACAGTGCTGCTGACACAGCCACATATGACCATAGAAAGATGTACTAATCTTAACCCGGCAACACTTTTGCCGACTCCAGAAGAAGGTACTCCACACGTTTGTTTAGAGAGCATTCATGACAAAGTACTTCCCCGACCAGATTTAATGGATATTCCGTTGTTAGATTCTGATCTCGTTTTGTTTGTAGACAGATCAGCAAAGAAGGACACTGTAGGAAGAACACTAGTAGGGTATGCTGTCACCACAGAAACTGAAGTTTTAGAAGCAAAAGGATTGTCAAATATTTATTCTGCCCAAGCAGCTGAGTTAGTGGCTTTGACTCGAGCTTGTACCTTAGGGGAGGGTAAAAAACTTACAATTTATACAGATAGTCAATATGCTTTCTCCACTATACATGTTTTCGCTCAACAATGGAAGAATAGAGGAATGGTTACAGCGACAGGCAAACCAATAAATCACAGAGATTTAATTTTACAGTTGTTAGATGCAGTGCAATTACCACTTCAGATAGCGATATGTAAATGTTCCGCACATACTAACAAAAAAGATCCTGTCTCCAGGGGAAATGCCCTTGCTGATATGGCTGAAAAAAAGGCAGCTCAAGAAAATTATTTGCTTTTACATGACAATGATTTAGAGTCTTAGACTTAGAGACACTAAAAGTAATGCAAACATTGACAATACAGAAAGAAAAATGTCGTTGGGTGAAATATGGTATCACTCAACAGGATGGGTTGTATAGGGCATCAGATGGCAAAATGGTATTACCCTCAAACCTTTTTAGGTATGCTGCATTGGTTAGCCATGGACCTGCCATTGTAGGAGTACAGACAATGGTTCAAATAGTGTCTAAGGTGTTTTGGTGTAAAGGATTTTCAACTTATGCAAAGCAATTCTGTTTATCTTGTTTATTATGTGCAAAGTATCATGCTCAGGGGGGAGTTAAAAAATCTCAGCAGGCATTCCCTACCCCTCCATATCCATTCCACACACTATGTATGGACTTTATTGAGTTGACACCTTCAGAGGGAAAAAGATTCTGTCTAGTTATAATTGATGCTTTTTCTAAGTGGGTAGAAGCTTTTCCAGTAAAACATCCTGATGCACACACAGTAGCTAAGCTTTTAACAACAGAAATAATTCCCCGATTTGGCCTTCCAAGGCGCATTTATAGTGATAATGGGTCTCATTTTGTAAACCAGATTGTGCAAAAGTTGGGTCAAGTGTTTCAAATTGACCTCAAGTACCATTGTGCTTACCATCCGCAGTCAGCTGGACTGGTGGAGAGACACAATGGTGTCCTGAAGAGTAAGCTCTGCAAACTGATGGCAGAAATGCATAGATCCTGGACTGCGTGCCTTCCATTGGCACTCCTGTACATGCAAATCTCACCCTCCTACAAAGGACTTACACCATTTGAACTTTTGTTTGGGAGACCATATTACGTCCCACAGTGGCAAAGACTGTTGCCAGTGGAACGTGAGGGGGGTGAGGATCTGGCAGATTATATGAAGAAGCTGCTAAATGTCAAGTCTCTTGTAACCAATGACTCCTTTGCAGATTCCAGAAGTGAAACCTTGTTAAGCGTGGCACCCGGGGACTGGGTGTGGATCCGAATTGTGAAGAGAAAGAACTGGTCATCCCCCAGGTGGGAAGGCCCATATCAAGTACTTATCTCAACACCTACGGCTGTAAAGATCGCAGAGAGGACTTCGTGGATTCATATCACCCACTGTAAAAAACGTAAGACTTTTCCTTCTACCATTGATGTTGGTCAAACTCCATCGGACCCCTGAACGCAAAGTCTGACTACAAAGGAAGGATGGCCATGTTCAACTGGTACTTGAACTATTACGTGATGATGATTTTGGTGGCGAAAGTAAATATGTCCATACGAGAAGGAACAGTTGTGAGAGAAAAAGGAATGGTGGTGCTGCAAGCGCAAACAGGTGTTACTACTATGTTCAAGGTAAAACTTTGTGAAGGAATTTTGGACTGTGCTAAATGGAACAGTAATGATTTCCTGACTCTTGCAAAATACTTGTGCAATAGAGACTGTATGTCCTGGTCAAATGTTTGGTGGTCAACAGATGTGAATGGATGGGAAACAAGTGGTGCAGTGATACTAGAGAAAGATAAAAGCAGACAACAAAGAATAAAAATTGTGCATTTCCAAGGTACTGAAGTAATTACTATAACCATTGTGTCACCACAAGAAAGTGATTCAGGAGTTTATGGAATCAGAGTGTCTCTTCCAATTGGAACTGATCCTTTGGGGACTTTCCAACTTAAAGTGCAAAGCCTTAAAAATGCTACAAGTAAAGCAGATTTTGCCTTCACAGAAGAAGAACAGTTGTTACTCGAGACAGGATTCGTACACCATAATGAATGGTTATCTTGGGTTAGATATAGTACCCGAGAGGCACATCGTGAGAACTGTGTTTCTTGTGCTGAAGGTAAACAGCAACTAGCGACAGTCCCATTGATGCAAGATGAAGGTAACCTAACGTGTCTGTTAAAGTTATTCTTCAACAAAACCGAAGATAAATGCAAAAATGAAACTCAGCGTTTTCCAGTCATAAGCAAAGTTGAGAAACCGCCTACAGCAATCTCTTATCCAGGTTCGTATATGTGCATTTCCAGAGATGACACAGGAAAGAATTATGGCAATATGGGAGAGAATTATTGCAATGTTACTGTGAATGGCAATGAGAATCCATTTCTGGAGAACCAAACTCACAGTTTGGCAGATGTATGGTGGTTATGTAGAGACAACAAACTCAGATCAAGGCTTACGATTCCCTGGAAGGGAACTTGTGCACTCGTAAAGTTAATTCTGCCATTCTACATTTTCCCAGTTCCAGCAAGCAATTTCGTAAGAGAACCTGAAATAAAGCCGAAGTGGTTGAATAAGAGAGGCACTGAAGCAATCCTTCGATAGCGGTGTCTACATCGATAGCATTGGCATACCAAGAGGCGTGCCTGATGAATACAAAGCAATAAACCAAATAGCAGCTGGTTTTGCATCCATCTTTGTCTGGATTCAACCCAATAAGAATGTGGACTGGATCAACTACATTTACTATAACCAGCAGCGTTTTGTGAACTATACCAAAGATGCATTAAAAGGTATTGCTGAACAACTGGAGGCGACTTCACAGGTGGCATGGCAGAATCAAATTGCGTTGGATATGCTCCTGGCCAAAGAAGGAGGAGTTTGCAAGATGTTTGGGACTTTCTGTTGCACATATATTCCGAATAACACTGCCCCTGATGGGAGCATCACTCGAGCTTTGAAAGGTTTGGAAATGTTATCCAAAGAATTGGCAGAGAACTCTGGGGTAAATAATCCCTTTACAGACTTTCTATGAGCGTGGTTTGGAAAATGGAGTCATCTCATCAGCAGTTTCCTGGTGTCCGTCGGAGTCGCTGTGGCTATCGTGGTGGTATGTGGTTGCTGTTGTATACCCTGTATCAGAGGTCTTCTACAAAGACTGGTTGATACTGCTGTTATGAAGACGATGTACTAGCAGTTGCAACAGACTGGTGAAAGTGAATACATTGAAATGTGACTTTTGCAAATGTTTTGAAGTTTAAAAATTTGTCTTACAAATGAAGTAATATATGCAAAGAAAAACTTAGTTTTTACCATATATTGCTGAAATAAAAAGACAAATAAAAGTATTTTGAGGGGGGAAATGTTAAGAGAAAAAGTTTTAAAACATTCTGTTATTTGTCTCTTTCTCCCATCTAGCAAAATGAATATGCTATTTGCTGAAGTGTTGGTAAGAAAAGGTCATTGAACCATGTTTATTAAAGATGGGCTTTATCTATGATAGATGTAGTTTGCTTATGAACTTGAATAACCTCTGTTTTCTATACTGAGGCAGGCTCTGGAAAATTCCAGCTATCACTGTTGAACTAAGTATTCTACACTAACTATGGTTTTGAGGTAAACGTTCTACACTAACTGTGGTTTTGATGTAAAGCATTCTTTTCTGAGGTAAATTGTGATCCTAGATGTTTTTCATAGCCAACTGTCAACTGTTAGAAATGTAACAAAAGCTATTTTGGCTAGTAACTGGAAAGTATAAAAGTTGATGTCAGTAAGCAAGCTGATCAGATTGAGATCATCTTGGACAACATGCTGCTGTAATCTGGTTAGCTCCAAATAAAGAAGTTTTTCATCACCTGAAGCAGATGTGACTCGCTTGAATTTTTTCTTCTGACACTAAACAGATGTCATCAAAAGTGCTGCTCGACAAAAGTAGCATCTTTCATGTTTGTGTATGTGGACTTAAGGGGAATGAGGGTGCAAAGTTCCCCCCAAACAAAAATACTTATTTTTATTTATTTATTTTTATTTTACATTTGATAACTGGGAAAGTCTGACTAGACACAGGTCCATTTTCAGCGGAGGCCCAGGGAGAAAAGCTCCAAATGCAGTACAGTACATAAGTGAGGATTTGAGCTTACATCTAAGAATACATTTCAGCATGCAATATGCAGATATTAACAACTTGTTGTTGGAAGGAATATATACAGTACATTACAAGACTACATTTCAGCATGTAATAGTCAGAGTTTAACCATTTCTTGTTGTAAGGATTATATGCAGTACATTATAAGATTAAAAGTAGTACAATAATTGAGAAAAAAAGTACAAAAGTTTTGATAGGAGTACTTTCTGAAAAACCCTTATGTTTGGGGTAGAACAGGTATACCTGGGTAACTAGAGGAAGAAACTGGCGATCCTTAGCAGAAGAATTCATGCAACAGTGCAGTGGTGTGATTTAACCTGGGGAGACACAAGAGCAAAGCCAGTTGTTTGAATAGTGGGTCCTGAGGAGTTTTTTAAACTGGAAGGTAAAGGTTGTAGAAGTAATGTGGTTTGGGAGTTGGTTCCAGATTCTGGCTATAGTGCAGACAAAAAGAGATTTACCGGCATCATTTTTGTATCTGATGACATTTATAAGGTTTTGGTTACTAGATCTTAAGATTCTGGTGGTGGTGTACGGCTGAATTAGGTACTGTAGTGCTGGGGTTTTGTCAGGCAAGTAGTAAAGTTTGTGTGCTGTTGAGAGTTGATTAAGTAGCAGTAGTTGGGGCAGCTCAAGCCAGTTGAGCTGCTTTAGGGTAAGACAGTGATGGGATCTATGAGAGGCCTCAGATGCGAACTTGGCAATCTTGTTGTAACAAGATTCCATTTTGTTAAGTTCAGTGTGGTGAAGATTTGTCAGTATAGGGGAGGCATAAAGGAGGATGGATAAGAGATGAGTTCTTGCAATTGTGGATTTGGTATTCTTGGTCATGAACTGTTTGCTTCTATAAAGGAGACCCAGCTTTTTGTTTACTTTCTTGATTGTTTGGGCTATGTGAACGTCAAATCTGAGGTTATCAATTACTACCCCTAGCGGTTTTGTGTGGTTTGTTGGGGTGATTTTGATGTTATCTTTGGAGATTATGCTGAAATCACTACTTAGATGAGGAGGTCTACCAGGGCTGAATAGAATTAGGTTTTTTTTTGGGATTAAGAAGTTTGATGTTGGTGAACCATGCTTCGGCTAAAGCAAAGTTCTTTTGAGTTATGGTTTGTAGTTCATTTACGGTAGGGGCGGCACATATAATGGTGGTGTCGTCTGCGTATTGCACTACTCTGGCAGAGAGTGAGGATGCAGCTATCTGGTTTGTAAATAGGGAGAACAGCAAAGGACCAAGAATGGATCCTTGAGGAACACCTGTGGATACTGGTAATAGGGAGGACAATTGGTCCTGCCATAGCACTGCTCGCTGATGGCCTGATAGGTAGTTACTAAACCATAATATAGTGGAAGAGTTTATGTTAAGGGTAGATAGCATTTCAAGAAGCATGCTATGGTTTACCATGTCGAAGGCTTTAGATAAGTCTAGGTATATGGAGGATACGAATAGTCCCTTGTTTCTATGGTGATCGACTATGCTGGTAAATGAGAGTAGTGCTGTGGTGGTGCTATGGGAAGGTCTAAAGCCGTGTTAAGAATTAGATAGTAGGTTATTTTACTTTTGTCTTTTTCAGGTGTTTCAAGATATATAATTAGAAAAAAAATGTGCCATTTAAAACCTGAGGAATTTCTGATTTACGATGATAAATGTGAAGTACCTTGCATTACCAAAGACTGTCCAAGTTAGTACTGTAGTTATGCAAATGAATACTGTGGTCATATTACAGAGCTCTGGCCAAGGAACTCCACCCAGACATTGATCTTCTATAATGAAGATAAACAAAATATCAGGTCAAATAGGAGGCATTATCCTAGGTGCCTGAAATGTTGAGCTGAGAATATGAGATGACCCCTTGTTAGGGTTCACCTCAGTGAGAGGGACTATTGGACTTACATGTATAATGTTGCTGTTTCTCAATAATAGCTTGTAGCATTATCAATGAACAGCAGGAGTATAAATATACTAATTATTCGTCTCCCTTCATATTTTAATACATGCTGTCTTTATTTCGTTATGACTGATCTTTTGTGTAGTATACCCTGTTACCTGAATCAGTTATAATTTTCTCTTTTTTAAATTGTAATGGTGTTTTGAAGAAAAAAAAACACCTTAATAAACATGAACTTGACCTATCTGTGTGTGTGTGTGTGTGTGTATGTGTGTATATATACAAGCAGACACATTTAGCCTTGCCTAATTAAAACTGCTTATACGTACACATATTACCATCTATGTAACCACAGTACAGTTTTGTGTAATATTTATATACATGTATACCTACAGCATGCAAATGTTGAGCTTCATGTTTAAAGGATTCTCTGCAAACAGTCCAACCATGTGTGAGTTATGTCACTGATTTTTAGTGTACCATGGTGTAGTAAATATTCTTAAAACCCTCAGAGATTAGAGAAAGACGGGATGGAGGAAGTATAATGTATGTATTCAGTGTTGTACATGCATCCAGTTACAACATTCAGTTGTATGCGGTAAATAACATTTATGTCTGGTCTGGCATGAATCTAGTCAAGGTTATACTGTGCCTGTATAGCCTAAGTTTGGACACTGCAGATACACATGGATGATTACTGCTGTCACACCCATAAACTAAAGTATCTATTTGGCCTGTGCTTTAATCAGGTCATAATTCATAAATCCTTTATCAAGGTCACTTAGCCTTGTCTAAGGAAGGCTCAATTGTTGACAGTAGCCAGAACTACTCCTAAACATGGAGTTGTTGCAGTGGCATAAGGGATGCCTTTTGGAGACTACATGACACGCAGGCTTTGAGGAAAAAAAGTTTGATACTTAACTGAAAGCATTTTTTTTTAATCTTTAGCCAAGACATATTTTTATACTTGTTCTTATGATAGTTTTATGTTTGCTATGATTATTATTATTAGTAGTAGTAGTAGTAGTACTAGTACTTGTAGTATTATTATTATTATTATTAGACTCTGGCCTGGACTAAGGCTTGTCTTGAATATGTATGTAACATCTGACCGCCTAAACAGGAATATTGTAAAACTGTGCCATTTCAATGTCTGCTATTCTGCCAATAAGAAACTTGAAGGTAAGACCTTGCATTAATAACAATACATGCATGCCTGGCCTGGAACCTGAAAAAAACTCCAAAATATTTCTTACTTGCTTGATAAATACTTTTATTGCACCTAATGTCAGCAGAAGTTCAACATTATTTTAAATCACTGCTTCGCAGATCACTTTCCCTCAACAGGTTATTGCAACTAAATTACAATTAAAAAAAAAACAGAGAAACTAGTGGTTTTAAAACTTCATTGATGAACTCAGTCACAATAATTCCCAAAAATCATGAAAACCAGGTAGTGTTCCAAAGCAACACGCCTTTATTCGTCACAGATAAGCGATCCTCAGTAAGAAAAAAATAAGAAATATTTTACAGTGTTAAACATATCAGCTTTTATACACTTAGAAGCAGGTGTGGAAAATATAAGTATTGTTTAATTTAAACCAGCCTATTCAAGGCAAACAAAATAAACAGGGCAGTAAAAAAAAGTACATTTTAGAACAGCAAGTGCCCATCCCCCACACTACTACTGATTAGGTCAAACTAAAGCCTAGTTAAAGTAAACACTACCTATTTATTTGTAACCCACATTCCCAAATCAGGTACTAAGAAAAGCATACTAATGTAATAAAGCCTTCATCAGGTCTTTGACAAGAACTAAAATCATATACATAGGTAGATAACTAAACAAAGTCAACTAGATTAATACAAGAAAAGACACATAACTGTCTAACCATAAACATTATCTAACCAGAATACTATAAATATAAATACACATCTATCTAATCATATGTAATATGTATGTGTGTATAAAAACTAAGTTATTTATAGCTCAGAAAAAATTATTTAGAAAAAAAATTTTCAGAAAAAAAAATATTTACAGCTCAGAAAAAAATGTCAGTGCTTTGCAGTTAAAAAAACTGTCATGACAGTTTTCATGTTTACAGCCTCAACAACATGTTTATTCAATGAAAACCAGTAGAAAAATACACAAACATAGTGGATGAAGTAAAGTAGTAATGAATAAAAGTGTGCGGTATGCGCATGATGAGTGTGCATGAGCATGCACCAGTATGCTAAGTGGGGGAATTATACCAACACTTCATAGTAATAAGAGGCATGAAAAAAATCTGTGTTTTGGATTTGCCATTTAAATTTCTGGTGTGATCTAAGAGTGTACTAAATCTAATAAAAGTAGAATTGAGGTTAAAGTAACTAAACACATATACATTTATACACATACTACACATCATTTTTTATTTTTATTTTTAGTACATAAAATATTTCCTCAAAAATACCCAGAAAAACCTTTACACATTGGGTAGCAGCTTATGTTAATTCAGCACATTATTAATAGAGCAATAGTAGTTAAGTCCTGGTTTTTTGAATGCATTTAATTTAAACTGCCAGCATAATTTGTTTTTCTCCAAAACACCATTGATGTCCCCTTCGAGCTCATCCTTTTCCACATAGTCCAGAATGACAAATTTAAAACCAGAATGTCTGGGGTGTCCTAACAAGTGTTTGGCATTCTTCTGGCATTTACATCCGAACCAGCTGCCATCTTTCTTCACAGGTCTACAACTCCCGACAACTCTTTTGTAAGTGTCTCCTACATCACATAGCACACTATCTCGATTAGCATTATCAGCAAATAGCATAGCCATATACAATACAACCAAGGCAATGCCTGGCAAATAAACATTGCACATTGTAGACCTCAAAACTGATATCTGTGGGCATGTGCTAATAGCACCACTTTGTAGGTCTCAGAGCTGACCCCTGTGAAGACCTACTAACAAACATCACTCTCCCCTAATATAATCCCTCTCTGTATCCTCCCAGTCAACTATTCTTTAACCCCTTTTAGGTATTTACAATTTATAAGCATCCTTCTCAGTTTTTCTGTAACTTCCTGCATAGCACAGCGCCATATAACTTAAGATCCAAAACCTGTATATCCACCTGCAGTCCCTGGTTGACCTTACATCCAGTCAAAAAACTGTAATACTTTTGTCAAGCATGACCCTCCCTTGCAAATCAAAGTATCACTATCAGCAGGGAACCTGGACATCCTTTTTCTGTGGACTCTTTCCATAATCTCCCCAACAGCAGAAGTCAGACATAGGAGCCTATCACTGCACATTCTTTTTGAACCCACCCTACACCCCCCCACACACACACACTCGTACATTATAAAATGCTTAATGTATTAAGATTCTTTCAATCAAAGAACAACCCCACCCCTATCAAATGACATGATAAAAAGTCACAAGACACGTCAAAATACTAGTCAGATTCTGCAGGACCTTCATTGGCAGACGGTTTTGACTTCGTGCCTTACTCTCTATCAAGTTCCCCAAATCTCTTTCAGTCCAATGTGTGCGTTTTCTCAAAAACTTCATCTCCCACATAGGCACCCTCTCTCCTTGAAAAAGTGACACACACAAGTCACTGAGAACATCATGTTTCCCTGTTTCCTTAACGCCTTTATATTCCCATTGTAGCTGTTTTAATACAGTCACTATCTTTCCTTCTGTTCCCAAAGTACCTAAATGATGATTTCTTTCTCTTTCCACTCCTCAATCCAAACCGTTTTCATAGGCATCATTAAAGGGAAAAAATCCTACAGGTTTTGTCCATTTCCCCGGTTACTCCTGTATCACATCCAAGATAAGTGCAGGCCACATTCTTTCAGAACTGTTTTATTTTATTACTAGAGACAGCCAGTAAGATTATGCTAATTTATAATTTCATTCATGTTACTCTTCATATGCTTCAGTGTAGCTGTGCTTCTCGAGATGAGCCCGGCATCTGGCAAAGCTGCCTTATTACCCAAAAAATACTTCAGTGTAATGACAAATACTGAATAGAGTTACTTAAACAACTCTATAAATAACAGCTGAAGAAAAGTGGCACAATATAGAAGAATTCAGAATAGTTTTGCAAGGAAAGAACACATTCAAAATGTACATAATTATGGCTATGCATTTAGATATGACATTTCATGTACATCTGGCAGCCAATCTGTGGCACAAAGCCATGAAAATATTCCATGCACCATTTTAGATTCTCTGTACTTTCTTCTTCAAAGGCAAGTAAGTATTGCTATAGCTTTTAACATTAGCTTTACTGATTTAATGATTTTAAAGGCCTTAAGGTTCAAGTTTTAGTTAAACAATACAAATGTGTTTTATGTAATAGTATTCATACATGGATACATTAGAACACTTCCCAGTAATTAAAGAGGATAAAGACTGAAATTAATTAATCACAGTAATATGTGCTAAAATGTGCCCAGTGACAGCCTTATGGTTCTGTGCCTTCTCAGTGTGATTAGTCATAGGGGGCCCTAGCTATCCCATCCATCTTTGCCCCTCAGCTTTGTCTAAGCTGTCCCTGTGCAAGGTGCATCTTAACTTCCTAAAGTCATATTAGAAGACTGCCAAGCTCTGTGATGTTCCCTAGGTGTTTTAAGCAGACTAGCAAAGACAAATAAACCAGAAGCATATGTTTTTATCACTGTCTTCCACCAGTCCTTTTCTATGTATATGCTTTGCTCTTTGATTTATTTCTCTATTATCTTTTAACCCTCTCATCAACCTGTCTTAGGTATTTACTGCTTCAGTTCCCTTGATGTCTTTCTGCTTAAGGTTCACTGTTCCTGGAGGGGAAAACAGGTGGTATGAGAGGTGCATTACCCTGCAGCTGTTCCCAGGGCATTGTGCATTCAGATCACACGACAACAGGCTCTTGATACATTGTGCCTCTAAATATTATCTCCACTGAGAAGTCTGTGCTGTCATCACCATTTAGCATCCTCTAGAGGGCAGTTCCATAATGAGACCCAACGGTCTCCACCACCCAGTACACGCTACATCTCCATCTCTGAGACAGTTACCGAGTGCTGCTGCTGCTGAGCTCCCAAGATAGTACCATTCAGTGATTCCACCTGCTACTTCTTGCAATAATATTTACATTATCTACTCATGGGCTATGGCTTTCCATTGATTTTTAACTCCTTTTGCACCCGTTTTATACCTGTGTCAATCTATATTGTCTTTCTCTCTACAATAAATGCAGATAAGCTCAATAGTTAGACTTTTCACTCAAACAGCAACAACTATAGATAGGAATTGTGGATGCATTTATATTTATGAGCTGGAGGACACGCAGTTTCTATGCAGTGTAATAATACCTGAAGATAGTATCATTTCCAAGCAGAAAGAAAAGACTTCTGGCTAACAAAACTTGCATGCAACTGCAAATGAGTTTGTTGTTAAGTGACTCCCTGACACCCAAACCTTCCAGAATAAATTCCCCCTAGTAAACACTATGTACTAACATTAAATGTTAAAAAATGTAGTCTCTTCACTTCTGGTAGACAACCCCTTTCCTCCTCATCCTATATTTATAACACACAACCACAAAATGCAAATGGAGGCAGGCACCTAAGAACTTGAGTTAATAACATCCTCTGTTTTGACCATCATGTGACAATGGCTGTCAGGAAATCCTTTTATTTAGCACAGCTAATTGCCAAAGGAATATAATCAAAGTCTGAAGAGGTAGTTACTCCCTTATACTCTGCATTAATCAGACCAGTTATCAAGTACTATGTACTTTTGGGATGTATTTCATTAAACTTATTAAACCTTTGGAAAGAACCCCAAAGACTCATAACAAATGATCACAGATCTAAAGTCCCTGAACTCCCAAGAGATGCTGGAAGCCCTATCTCTTCCTTCAGTATCATACAGAAATTTGAGGGGAGATCTCTGTCTTACTTACTGTGCCATTTTCCACAAGTCCAGTACCTCCACCAATACTAGAAACAGAGACCTATTTCTTCACCAACAAATAAATAAAATGCAATAAAGGGATAAGTTTATAACCCAGCATCTCCCAAACCTCTGGAATAAACTCCCTCTGCATGTTAAGCAGTGTGATTCACTATCTTCTTTTTAATATAACCCCACACTTATGAATCTCCTACATATTCGTGTCAAAGAGTACCAGAACAAGGTCTAGGGACCTGAATTTTGTTTTTGACTTGAACAGAACATGCTGGGGGAGAGAGAGATGTGTCCCAGAGACTGCCCCTCCTATGGAACAGGCTTCCCATCCATGTGAAGCTGAGTTCATCGATTACCTAGTTTAAGTGCAATCTATACCAGTGGATGGGGAATAGGAAATTTACACCAGGCCTGGCACCCATGTCCCTTATAGACAGAGGTTGCTTATAAATGCCTGTCCCTCAATATCCTATTTGGACACAGGACATCATTATTCTTTCGGGAAAATATGGCTAGGCTTAAAAGCAACCCCCCCCCCAGGGGTCATTAGCCAAATCATAATATATGAATGTATGAATATAACCTAGATGACTGGATGGGTATTCACAAATTTACTCCCACTGTGATTGATATGCCCCTCCTAGAGAAAGGAGGTACAGCCTGTAGAAGGGGTATTGGCAAGGTGCAAATGGTCATAAGACTCAATGTCCTTGGAATATCTATGAATTAGAATGTAAGTACACAAACTACTATATTCTGAAAGCAAACTAAGGGATACTGAAATAATATATCTAGACGTCAAACCCTGATTCAGTTATACAAGCATAGATGCCACTCTGCTCTCTCTGAAAACCTCTACAGTCTCTGTTATTATGGAAGGGCTAAGGAATAAGCTTTGTTTTAAATGATAGCCCAGTGTGTACCAAACTGCAGTTAGTTTGTAGTATGACTAGTCTAATATGCAAAGCCATGGAATGAATTATCATGGAAATGATCAACAAAGACATAGGCAATCTTTAGACACTGGACCCAACCCAGTCTGGCTTTGTCAAGGGAAGGTCATGTCTATTAAACCTAGTAGACTTCTTTGAGAGCGTCATCAAGGCAATGGATGAGAGGATAATGGTGCATAGTGCCTACTTGGCCCTGGCTAAGGTGTTTGATAGGATACCTCACTCAAGAATAGTTGACACACTCACCTAACTGTGCATAAACCCATACATAACTCACTGGATTGTCAGCTGGCTCACAGATTGGACCCAGGAAGTCAGGCTTGGTAATATCACCTCCACTAAGAGACCAATCACCAGCCTGGTACCTCAGGGCTCAGTGCTGGGATCACTTTTATTTGGCATCTACTTCTCAGATGTAAAGGCTAATGTTAAGGGCTTTTGGCTGACCAAGTTCACAGATGACTGCAAAGTGGAAGCTATAACAGATTCCCCCATGACACAAACATCTTACAAGAGAGTCGGGCACAGAAAAATGACTGGTGACAAAGGCACAGACTAAAACTCAAAGCCAAGAAATACATTATACTGCCTTTTATAAAAACTGCCACCCAAGCTAACTACTCCAGCAATAACACATCCCTAAGAGTTGACCCAGTATTCAAGTATCTGGGAACATATGTAGACAGTAATCTGGCCTTTGACCAACATGTGGCCAAGGTAGTAAAGAAATTATAATATGTCAAGCAACAGGATAACAGAAAGTTCACACCGGGGATCACACCAACAGCACTACTAGATAGGGGCCAAGGGTACTAGCTGCTAGTACAAGGGTCTAGGGAACTACTAAAGGGGCGGTGAATACCGCACAATGTGGCTGGGCTAATATATGCCTTTGGGCAGATAGCCCAGTACCAACCTATGAACTTACAAGTAAGGGCATGGCATTCAGGTCCAAGAAAGTTACAGTGCCACTTTATTTGACCTTTATCAGACCCATCATTGAGTATAATGCCCCTTTTAGTATGTACTTGACCAGACATATGCAACAGTTGGAATTCCCACAAAGGTTCCTTAACAGAGAATCCATGCTAAAAGCACATTGCCCTATATGGATTGCCTTAAAGCCCTATCTCTATACTCTGTCTCCAACAGGTTACTGAGAGGCAATCTATAACTAGCATACACGGTATCCTCGGATCCAGCTCTGATGGACCTTTTGCACATCCACAAAATGAACAGTACAAGAACCACTAGATCCAAGGATTTAAGTTTTGCTTGCAACATAAATAATACATGTTAGTAAAACAGATAATTGTCTCAGATGATCTCTGTGATCTGAGAACAGGCTCCCCATCCATGTGAGAGTCCATTCCTAACCCCATTTAAGCATAACCTTGACAAATGGAAGGGAAACTGGAAATTCACCCCAGGTCTGGCCCCACATGTCTCTGCTAGACAGACGCAGACAGTAATGCCCAAACTAACATATACCCCCCCCCCGCACCACCTTTAGAAACTTTGTAACACACCCCAGCCTAATAAATGACTGTGAGACATAGAGACACTATTGGGTTGGATTGCACGGCTAGGCTTATAAAGGCCCTGGTGGTTGTTAGCATAGTATATACTTATGAACCTATGAGCAGTACATGCATTGTTCCAGTGCTGCAGTATGCAGTCATACAAATATACAGTAGTAGTAATATAATGCATCAGTGTGAGTCATGGAGGAGTTTACTCCCAAATGGTTAGGTTTATCCCCAGTGACAAGGACTGAGAGATAAAATGCTCAGCAGGGCAGAGAGTACATTCTGCCAAAAAACATCCCCACAACATGACTTATTATTGGCATACAATGAAAAGAAAATTAAATTAGAGATCTGTTTTACTGAGTTCTGCAAGTATGGAATATATATCATTTCCAACATCTGTAGTAGTCACCTGATTTGGACAACCAGAAAGGTGGGTGCATAGCATTTTACAGTGATATTAAATGACTGCAATTATTGAAAAGTAAACTCCTAGCTTATCTGACCCTAAATTTGCCTTTGCTTTGAATCTCTTAATTATGTTGTTTGTTGTGACAGGAGTTCAGTTTTCATCTCATAACTCCAGGAAACTGTCATTTTGCATATCACTGAATTATCTTCCAGAGGGAGTTATACAGGGTTTACTCCTAATTGGGATTTCATAGCCATTAGTGTACTGTATTCATACTAATTATGTACAAATTAATCCAAACATAGTAAAAGTATATCACAAAGACCACCTAACCTGGATCTGTGACACATGCTGTACTTTAACAAAGTGAGTCAACAACTTTCTCCAAATGTTTTCTTCCTTGTTGAGTATAGGATAAGTGGTATGCACTTATGCATTCATTTTCCTACATCCAAAACCATTTGATCTCTAAATTCTATTATGTAAAAAAAAAAAAAAAATCAATAACACTAAAAAACATTCAATATGTTTTTTTCTGAAATCCCTCACTACTGCAGTTTGTCAGCACATGCTTTTATGTTTTCTTGAGGATGCTGCAAAACTGACAGTAGAAAGGGTGAAAACAAAGGCGAATGGTGGGGACAGCCAGGTCTGATGTAAAAGCCACTAGTCAGAATCTGGAGCTCCTCATAGGCTGTCTACAAGTGATATTCAGCAAATGCTGTGTACAAACATTATATATGAGTGTGTGTGTGTGTGTGTGTGTGTGTGTGTGTGTGTGTGTGTGTCTAGATATATATATATATATATATATATATATATATATATATATATATATATATATATATATATGTGTGTGTATGTGTGTGTGTGTGTATATAAATGCATACATTATAATCATGTCAGGCAACAACACAATAATCAAAACAGTAAGCCAAATCAAATTACTAGGAGTCATAATTGATGACAAACTTAATAAAACTCATCAAAAACTTCTCTCTCTCTAGAGAGCCAAGCAGTATTTAATTAATACTGCAAGGACTACCTTAGAATCAATGTACTTTCTTCTGACAATATTATATGCTTGCTCAGTTCTAACAAACACCTGTACTATGTATAAATCTAAACTGGCCTCATGCTGCTATAAATTGACCAGCACGACCAGCTTAGCTTTTTTCCAGTTTTAGAACATAATCAGCATGCTCCATTTATTCCATAATTATCTGTGGTCTGAACATACCTAACATCAGGGGTGGCTTGTGATATTGGACTGCAGCCCCCCAGCTGTAAAATGAAAGACAGCAGCATTGTAAAATAATTAGCTGTGAGACCCGGAATTGCACATGCGTGCTCAGTGAGTTCCTATCTGAACTGCTGTTTAACCAGTCTGGATTACAAAGAGAAGGCATCAGTGTACAGATGCCCACTGGAAGGGGGTTGGACTGCGTCTGCAGTCACATAGAGGGATGGATAGCTACTGATTGGCTCTCACTGCAAGGGAATTGGGTTCAGAATGATTGCTGCAAGGGAACTGGGTTCAGAATGAAGCTGGTAGGGGATTTGTATTTGGTGCTCACTACAAGGGAATTAGGTTCAGGATGAAGCTGTAAGGGAATTAGGTTCAGGATGAAGCTGCAGGGGAATTGGGTTCAGGACGAAGCTGCAAGGGAATATAAGCATGTGTGTAAAATATCTCATTTAAATATACCTGGTGGATAGAGCTACTCAGGTTCTAAAATGCCCCAGTTAAATATACCTGGTGGCTAGAGTTACTCAGCCTCAAACCCTGTACCTTGGGTACAGGTAGCAAGAGCCTGAATTCCCTACCCACCACCACTTGTGAAAGCTGTTCAGATTTTTGCCTCATATTTTTGTTCTGTTGTATTCCTCATAAAATCTGTGGTTTTCAGGATTTTTGTCATCAGTGAAGGATTGAATTCACTAAATAATGACAGACATTTGAAACTCAGACTTCATATTCTTCAGAAAATACATGGTAACACAAAACCTTTTATTCTAGCAATTTTCTAAGTTTATAAGATCAGTATTTGAAATTTGCCCCTATTTTGGGGGCTGTATTCCCCCATTATTAGTTTTGTCCAGGTTTTTGTGTTAAGAGGTTGAGAGCTATGGTGAGAACTGAATTCAATCAATATGTTTGGGGGCTGTATTTCCCCTATTATTGGCTATGTCCAGGTGTCTTGTGCTATGACGTGGAGAGCTATGGTGAGAACTGAATTCACTAAATGATAGTCATTTAAGTTTCAGTCTTCCTGTCTTTCAAGAAACAGCTGATTTGGCATAGTGGTATGTTGCTCTGACTGTAGTGCTCCAGGTCCTGGGTTCAAGACTTGGCAGTAAAATGCATGGTGGTAACAACATTTTATTCTAGCAACTTTCCAAGATTATACAAGCAATGTTTAAAATGTGTCCCTGGTTTTTGGGCTTTTGCCCCCCTCCCAGTAAATTTTGGCTTTTCCAGATTTCTTGTGCTGCAAAGTTGAGAGACACAGTTGAGTGTCAAGTGGATTTTACAAGGAGCTGAGAGCTTCAGGGGAAGAGAAGTTTAGTGTTGCTTATGCTGAGCCTGCTTGCATTGTTAATAGCACAACATGTTAAGTACTTGTTTTTGATGCAAAAGGCTGTGGGTTCTACTCCCACATTATTTAGATGCATTGGTGATACTATACTGTGTTGTACTTTTAAAGGGGGTGGATGCTGCAGTCCTGCGAATGTCCTCTTTGGTGGAGATACCTAGTAACTATGAACCTGTTATCAGTTTGTCATCAATTCCCTATTGCAATATTACTAGCTTATCATTTTTTAATGTAACATAGGCAATGTATTCCTCAAGGGCAACAGGCACTTTATTTGTAGATGAAACAATGAAATATAAAGTTGTTTGCTAGCAGCAACTTTATTAGTTACAGACCTCTTTAATGTGGAATTATTTAGATGACTTTCACTTCTGCAGAGATTGTGCATATTTACTGATACTGGTGGATTGTAGAAGTTTGACTAGACTTTTATGATGGAAATGTTCTGAATTAGGCAGTTTTGTCATTAATGGTGCATGCATTTTGTTTCCTTGTTTACTGTAAAAATGTTCAAAACAATAAATTTAAAACGTCTTCTAACACCTACTGTATTATATAAGGAATATAATTTTATACAATTAGGAAGGTGTTTATTGATTATCTGATCAGCTCAGGTACACCCCCTCCCAGTTATTGGTTGGATGTGTTCGATTAGGAGCTAGTTAAATCAACTGTCTACAAGGACAAACTATTTTTGTTACTGAATATTTTCACTGATTGAGTCTGAATGCTACTGAAAGTAATGAAGCCAGATTAAACAATCACTTCTCTTAGATCTTCATTTTTGTGTGTGTGTGTGTGGGGGGGGTACTTATTGTCCAGTCCTAACGAGCTAAGTCAATCATGTAGGATTCCTGCCGCACAATTCTCCTGGTGAACTATACCTCTCAACTGTCCAGATTTTTGCAGAATGAATAGATTTTTGCTTCTTATTTTTGGTTTGTTCCTCATATAATTTTTAGGAATGAAGCCACTTAATAATGACATTGAGTTTCAGACTTCATACCCTTCAGAAAAATGCATGCTAAAGCAAGACCTGCTATTCTATCAACTGTCTAAGTTTATACAAGAGCAATTTTTAGTACTGTTTGTTTGTTCTTCCAATATATTTGGCCTTGTCCAGATTTCCTGCATAAAGAGGTTGAGAGATAAGTGCAAATAAATCGCTTTATAGACTTAGGTATATCCAAATCTCTGAACTGTCCCTGATTTTGGCTCATAATGTTGCTCACCCCTAATAATCCCTCCGCAAAATGGCAATTTTGGAAGAAACGTGAAGGGTTTACAATTAATAAATAATTGTAATGATCAGAGTTATAGATTACTTTTATTTCAGAAATGCATGTAGATTCTCTTATTTTGTCAGCTGCTCAACTTAACAGTACTAATATTAAAAAAAAGTGTCCATTCTTTGACAGGTTCCCAGCTGTATTGTATGGTTGTTTTATATTTTTAACCAAAACCAGCATGGCTAGAACAGAAAAGCCGGACTCCAAAGTATGTTTTAGCACGTTTGTTTGTATTTAATCACTCCACAAACTTCTTCAGAAAAGTACATTCAATTCAAAAATCTTTTTATACTAAACCACATGATATAATCAACCAATAATAAAAGAGCATTATCTAAATAATTCGTACATGTTTTCTGTTTAAAAGAAAATGCACCTTGACAATTTTCTTTACAAAAATACTGTACATAAAAAATTGAAAATGTATGTGTATAAGCATATAAACACACTACTTATGAAGCTTGTTGAACTTTTTAATGGCACTGCTTTAGCTCTAATGAATTTACTTGTGTCTCATTACAAAAGTGAATTATCGGAATTAAGGATTACAATGGAGGATTTAGAGGTCAAAATCAAAAACTCTTGTTTGTTTTCTTGACTTACAAACTTTGTATGGGAGTATTTCAGCCAAAGTAGATAGGCAGAAGGCCTCCACCATTAAATAGAAAGCAAGACAAATTAAAAAGGGATTTGATGGCTTAGAAGAGCAACACTGCTTATTTGGTTCATCAACATTCCAGGAACAGTCATTTTTTCAACATTAATTCCAATGATAAATGTACTGATAAACCAAAAGAAATTGGGGTTTCTTCTGATTTTCAAGACCCTACTAAAAACATTTCTGCTCAAAATATTGTGACAACAGCTAGCAGTGAGTCTCATGGGCAGACAGTTATCCCTTCTACATCTAACAGTGGATCTTTTTTACGGACAATGCGGGGAATCAAAGAACCCTGGAGTGGTTGAAGATTGTTTAGAACAAAAGGTAAGGGTGAGGAAAGAACAGAAAGAACATCTAGATAATTTTTCTATTGACATTGTAAACTTGACTGGTATTGACTTATCTAATGACACAGTGACTGTTCTTAGACGTGGTTTTACTTATATTCCATCTAACTCTGTCAACATGACTAATTTGATTGTTGATTTTAAATTGCATCTATGAAAGCTTAACCTGAAGTTTATTTATGAAAGGTTGCCAGTACACAATAACAATGATGGACCTAGGGTAAGAAGTACCTTTAACCCACCTTTGTGCCTGACTCTACATGTTTTTGGTGGTCTTTGTGAGAAACAGTTTAGATGTCTCAATTCTATTAGTCATTGTGCATCTAACCGATCCTTTGGTGAAAGGAAAGCATTATATGAGCTGGCCACCCATGATGACTTTAGAGTGATGAAGGCAGATAAGGGTGGGTCTATTGTGATTATGAAGACCACTGACTATGAAAAGGCCATGTTAGGTCTTTTGAGTGATAGTAACATCTACAAACAGGTTATAGTCAAATATATCCAAAGTTGTTTTAGGAAAATTGATTGTCTCCTGTTTGATTTACTTTGTCAAGGCAACATTAGCCACTCTACATACAGATTCCTACAGGTAGAACATCCTAAGTTAGCATGTTTGTTTGGAATCCACAGGGTTCATAAGAACAGAACATGTCCGCCATTTAGACCTATCGATTCTGCTGCCTATTCAAAAACAGATCCCATTTCCATTTGGCTAGATAGCATCTTGAATCCTGTGGTCCAAAAATTAAGGTTTTACCTACATGATTCATGGGATTTGTTAGAACAGTTATGTACTCTAGACATTCCAAATACAGCATTTGTTTTTACATCATTAGATGTTGTTTCTTTATATACAAGTATAGATCCAAAAGAAGGATTGGATTTGTTTAGAGAATATCTAACAAGTTACACCAATTTTGACAATGATAAGATCAACACATTATGTGTTTTAATGGAAGTTGTATTAGAGAACAATTTTTTCAAGTTCGGCAACTCTTTATTTCAACAAGTGTCTGGTGTAGCCATGGGTGCTAGGGTAGCACCAGCTTTTGCCAATATAGTGATGGCTATGTGGGACATTAAATTCCTTATTGCACATCCCTTGGCTCAAAACATTTAATTTTATAGACGTTACATCGATGATTTGGGTTTTTTTTGGGTTATGATCTCATTTGGTTAAGGAAAATTGTTGCAGAAGTCCTGAAGTTATGTGAAGGTTCTACTAGTCCTATTTTGGCAGGTGCAATGAGCACATCAGGTTCTGGCCAACAAGGAGAAGGATTTGAATTGGCATTTCCAATACCAATTTCCAATGGTATGAGTGTCATCAGGAATATTATTATGGGCAATTGGAAAGTGGTAATGGGGCACCCTGATCTATTTAAGATTTTAGGTAATAGACCTTTGTTTACTTACAAAAAAGTAGTTAATATTAAAGCCATCTTATAAAAAGAAGTGTGTTTAGGTCACAAAAAAGGACATATGAATTTCAGAACATTTTGTTGTGGGCACTTCAGGCAGTGCAGGTTTATAACTAACTCAGGGTCCATGGAATTAAAACATATTGCTAGGACCTTTTGGGCTATGGGCCATTACACTTCTGATTCTAAATTTGTAGTGTATATTGCTGTCTGTAGTTCTTGTACAAGTTTCTATGTTGGTAAAACCATTAGAACTTTGGGAAGAAGAATATACGAGCATGCTTTGGGTATTAAAAATAAGGACACGTTCAATGCTTTAGTATGTAATGATTTTAAGAAGTTTACATTTTTTGTTTTAGACAATGTTGATACAAGTGTTTTGAGTTAAGATTTTAAAACTTTGCTAGAACACAAAGAGAGTAAGTGGCAGATTGCCCTTGGGGCAGATCTTTATCCAGGTCTAAACAAAATGATAAACATCAAATGCATTTTGACTATGCTGAGACTTTGATGTCATAAACCAGGTTATTTAATTATTTATAGATTTATTTTCATTTTTTAAAAAAAATATATATATTAAAATATGCTTATACACATACATTTTCAATTTTTTTATGTACAGTATTTTTGTAAAGAAAATTGTCAAGGTGCATTTTCTTTTAAACAGAAAACATGTATGAGTTATTTAGATAATGCTCTTTTATTATTGGTTGATTATATCATGTGGTTTACTATAAAAGGATGTTTTTGAATTGAATGTACTTTTCTGAAGAAGTTTGTGGAGTGATCAAATACACACGAAAGTATTAAAAAATTACACTGGAGTCCGGCTTTTCTGTTCTAACCATGCTGGTTTTGGTTTTACTTCATTTTATTTGGAGCAGTGGTTTTTGTTTCTATATTTTTGCATCACATTTTTGGTCCGTTTTTCATAAAATTGTGGTTTTCTGGCAAATTAGGGGCAAATCATTAAAGGTTAAAGTTAGAAAATAATGACAGACATTTGAGTTTCAGATTTCATACCCTTCAGAAAATTCATACTAATGCAAGACCTACCATTCTATTATCTTTCTAAGTTTATAAGAGCAATATTTAAAAATTGTCCTTATTTTTGAGCCTTTGTCCCACTTCTATTTATGGCTTTTTCCAGATTTCTTGGTCTGAGGTTGAGAGGTATGACAAATGTGTCAGGGTCATCACAGTCAGCCAGAGACATTTCAAATTGTGACATACGTGTACCCCACTCCCCCATGTAGTGACTCTGGATGTCTCCAAGTAAAATAAGGAGCAGGTATGCAGTGCAAATATTTCTCCCAAGGTAGACACAAGTACTACAGTGGCTTTTCATCTGTCCTTGATTTTGCAGAATGTTCTGGTTTTCTGCCATATTTTTATACTGTTGATTTATGCTTATTATTCAGAAAATGCATGTTGTTGCAGTGCCTGTTGCTCTGTGTTTAAGTAGCAATGCTTTAATGACCATCAGGTAAGCTTGTCTGAGATTGCAAGATGGAAGTAAGCTTTAATAAGCATACTGTTAAAGAATTATCAACACTAAAAGCCTTTTTGTTATTGCCATGCTGAGAATATTTACATAACTTGATAACATATAAGCTTTAGGTATTGAAATGCATATGACAGTATTTGTAACAAAGGACATGATTACAGTATTTCCAGAAGGTCATTATATTTGTTGGAAACTTGCAGTTATCTTTGCAGGCTTTACCCATAAACTGAACAGAATGCCATTATATCATGTGTGGTCCATATCCTGTGCAGTAATCCTTTAAGCAATGTATCTTAAGCTTGTTTGTTGTTTGCTGTTCATTTTTTACTTTGATCATGTTTTCCCCATGAAACAAGTAGATAGTTGTTGTCACGCAGCAGGTCTTTTTTGGATAAGAAACATTTTTACAGGTGGGGGTATCACAGAGATTGCTACTTTCAGCATGTTACTTGGTACTTTAATAAAGCTGAATATAAATTATAATTAGAACTACAATGCAAGGAGAAGTGGTTTGAGTTGAGTGCTGGTTGTTTTTCTTATACTTGATTTCGACTGGCATTCCAGTAATGTATTTAAAAAGTAATTTATTTTTTCATGCCTCACAACCTTTTTGTTTCCAACTAGATATTAAGTAAGCTGTCATGTATTGCATGCAATGCAATGCATTGAAATATTCTTTTTCTTCTCCACTTCATTTTGTCTTGATTGGACTCTCAGAATGATGGTTTGGCACCCAGGGGAGCCAGGACTGGTGAGGTGGTTACTTCAGGGAGTGTGCTACCCTGCAGCAGTGAGACTGAAAGTGAGCCACAGCTGCTTGTTGGTACTGATAATCCCTTGGACAGAGTGACTGCAAAGGTAGAGGTGAGTAGTAGTACCCAGGCTGACAGTGAGCCACCGCTGTTAGAGAATACCAGACTTCCTGTGGAGGGGGAGCTAGGAAGGGTTACAAAGAGAGAGTTGATACAGGCTCAGCTCTCAGACCCTACATTACAAGGCCTGAGGGAGGTAACTAGTGAGGCACCTGATTCTCAAGGGAAGGGGGAATCTGTATACTGGGACAAAGGATTACTGCATAAAAAGTAGACCCCTGATGGAGGGCTAGAGGGTGAGAGAATACAGCAGTTGGTAGTGCCCAGAGCCTGCCATCCTGCACTTCTAGCCATAGCCCATGATATTCCCTTTGCAGATCATATGGGCATAAAATGTACAAAGCAACATATTATCCAGAACTTCTACTCACTTGGGATCTCCAGAGATGTAATAAGTTATTGCAGGACCTGTGAGCAGTGCCAAAAGGTAGGCAAGGCAGGAGACAAGGGGAAGGCTCCTTTGATGCCTTTGCCTGTGATTGAGGAGCCATTTCAGAGGGTAGCTATGGATATTGCAGGGATTCTGAGTCCTCCCAAGTGCCACAGGGAAAAAGTATATACCAGATACCCTGAGGCAGTGGCTCTGTCCTCCATTGAGACAGAAAGTGTGGCAAATGCTTTGTTAGAGATTTTCAGCAGGGTAGGTTTCCCAAAATAAATAATGACTGACAGAGGTGCCAATTTCATGTCAGACCTGCTGGCTTGTCTGTGGAAGTACTGTGGGGTGAAACACCTAAATACCACCCCTACCATCCCCAGACTATTGGTCTTGTTGAGAGGTTAAACTCTGCACTCAAGATGATGCTATGGACATTTGCAGACCAGTTAAGAGGGAGTGGGAGAAATATTTGCCCCATCTGTTTGCTTAAAGAGAGGTGCCACAGGAATCCACAGGTTTTTCACCCTTTGAGTTGTTGTATGGGCATAGGGTGAGGGGACCTCTATATTTAATTTGAGATGAATGGGAGGTGAGTGTGAATCTCACAAGGAGTCTGTTGTGGCATATGTCCTAAACCTCAAGACAAGGCTCAGAGAACTCATGGGCATGGCCCAGGAGAACCTGGCAAAAGCCCAACAGCAGAAAAAGGTCTGGTATGACAGGAATGCTTAAGCTAGAGAGTATGCTGTAGAGCAGCAGGTAATGGTTCTCATTCCTGTCAGACACAGCAAGCTGCAGGCAGCTTGGGGGGACCCTACAAGGTGGTAAGGAAGGTCAGTAATGTTAACTACATGGTAGAACTGCTAGGCAGGAAGCAGGGGCACAAATTGTACCATGTTAACATGATGAAACCTTACCATGATAGGGAGGGCCCTTGTGCTGTGTATTTGCAGTGGATTGCAGAAGGAGTCTGAGGGAGATCTGGTGACTGATCTTCTCAGTGAGGCTCGGACTGACACCTCAGTGGAAGGGGTAGCAATGTCCCAGCAGCTATCTCCTACCCAGGTTCAAGAAATCCGAGCAGTGCTACAGGAGTTTGGGGACATGTTCACTGGGAAACCAGGGTGCAACCGCCTGGTGCAGCACCATGTGGATACAGGACCCCAAAGGCATATTAAGCAGGACCCATATAGGGTGCCTGATAGATTCAAACAGACTCTGAGGGAGGAGATACAGGAAATGTTGGAACTATGGGTAATTCAAGAGTCCAGCAGTCCCTGAGCCTCCCCAGTGGTGCTGGTACCAAAGAAGGATGGCAGCACTAGGTTGTGTGTGGACTACAGGAAATTAAA
This sequence comes from Protopterus annectens, assembly GCF_019279795.1. NCBI lineage: Eukaryota > Metazoa > Chordata > Ceratodontiformes > Protopteridae > Protopterus > Protopterus annectens. The sequence continues at coordinate 353,271,177 of NC_056732.1, read as the reverse complement.
TAGTCACACAGAGTTAGATGCTTACCCCATGCTTTTGGATGGATGAAGCCCTAGAGCAGCTCATTGGGGCTAAGTATCTTACTTCCATTGATCTTACCAAGGGTTACTGGCAGGTACTCTTGATTCTCAGTGCTAGAGAGAGGTCAGCCTTTGTGACTCCTTTTGGCTTGTATGAGTTCACAAAGATGCTCATTTGGGATGAAAAATGCCCCAGCCTTTCCAGAGGCTGGGAAATCATATCCTAGCATGAGGTTTTGCCCTTGCTTATCTAGATGATATTGCCATCTACAGCCATTCCTGGCAAGAGCACCTTCAGCATGTCAGGGAGGTGCTGAGCAGGGTTGACCATTAAGCCCAGGAAATGTCAGGTGGGTATGGAAGAGGTCTCCTACCTGGAATACAGAGTGAGGAGTGATAAGATTAGGCCAAAACCTGCCAAAGTACAAGCCATTCAGGCATGGTTTGCACCTGTTACCAAAAAGTAGGTGAGGGGATATGTTCTTCATGTTTCATTGTTGCAGTCATTACATGTGGGTAATCTGTTGGCAGGCTGCCCTCAGTCAGCCTAAATAACAAAGTCTTGTGTCCTGCGTCAGTTGCTGTCTCCTCTTCCATGACGTCAGGTCATCAGGGGTATAAAGCATGCAGCTGATGCCATTTTATTCAGTCTTTCTTGCCGCGCAGTGCCTGAAGCAGAAGCAGTTCGCAAGTGCCGGTCGGCCGACTCCTGAAATTTTCGTATTCGAGTTTCAGAACCGAAGTCTTCAACTAAAGCTAAGTACCCCATTGGGGAAACTTTTTCTTGCTCCTTACCGATGTCAGTAAAAGTTAATAATTGCATTACTTGTGGGAAGCAAATACCTCATAAAGATTTTCATTCGTACTGTATTTCTTGCCTAGGCCCTGATCACAACGTGCCTTGCAATCGGTTTTGTGCTAGATTTAACCAACGCACTATTAAGCGTCGGTATATTTTTGCTTCTAAATATTTTGGTTCAAGATTTAACTATTCTGAAATGTCGTCGGTTAGCGATCCGACTACTGGAGTTCACAAAAAAACGCAAGGAAAAAGACAGAGACAGACCGTCGAGGTCCAAAACTGACAACAAAGCTTCTCCTAAGCCAGTCGCCGGTTTGCCAGCACTCAGCGAGGCACTTTCGCAGCCCCTGATACTCGCTACTTTTGAGTCGCAGGCCTCTACAGAGACCCATTCAGAGTCCGGTATGCCGCAAGATTCTCAGAGTACTGAACCCGCGGATGTCTCTCCCTTAGATGAGTCCGGAGCCGCTGAGCAGGCACTGGCTTCTGAGGGTGTTTTCAGGCCTCAACATTTTTATATTAAACTGACGCCAGCAACAAAAACAAGGTAAAAAACAACTTATATGTCTAAAAAGCTGACGCATGAGCCACGTGCTCAGGTCCCTATGCCTAAAAAACAGATGATCAAAATGGCTGAGGATTTAATTACCTTGATCAGGGGTTCTCAACCCCCCCACTGCTAAGAGGTCTAGGCAAGGCACTGATTATGAATCTTCAGACCAGGTTTCCATTTCTTCTGATTTCTCTTCTGATCAGGAATTGTCTATTCCACCCTATGAGGATTCTAATGCAGAGGAATCCATCCCATCTGCATCTCCTCCTGAGGATTACTCTTTTGGAGAGACTTTGCATACTTTAAGGGAACATTTTCACTGGGAGAGCCAGGACTTCTCTGAATCAAAAAAGAGGTTTAGGGATTTCCTTCTTCTTCTTCTTCCTCAGTACAGGCCTTTGGCGATACCTCCTGTATTAGACACTGTAGATGATGTGCTCTCGGAATCAAGCATGACTCCTGATTCCGTGCCTCCCACTCCTAGTAAGCCAGAAAGATATTACAGGGTTCCTGACTCCCACAAATTTATTTTCAAATATCCTGCTGCAGATCCTGAGACTATTTTACAGGGTCCTACAGCCAAAAATCCTACCCTTCTGATAGAGATTCCAGAGTGCTAGATAGATGGGGTAAGAAGGTTTATACGTCTGCAACCTTGGCAATCAGGGCTTTAAACTGCCAGTTCCATATGCTTAAATATCAACAGCATGTTATGGGCTTACTAAAACAGTAAATTATGTTGATTTCTGATTGTGTGGAAAATAAAGAGTTACAGGATTTATTGCATTCAGCAGAGCAGGTTGTAAAGCATACTTTGCAATGTGGTTTTGATTCCTTGGAGGCCTCTTGTAGGGCTGCCATTACTGGATCTGTGATTAGAAGGCATGCCTGGCTCAAGGAGCAAAACCTGCCTGATCATGTTAAAGCTAAATTGTTGGATGCCCCTTTGCAGCATGATACTCTGTTTGGTAATAAGGTAGAAGAGGTTTTGAAGAAAATGGAAGACAAAGCTAAATCTATGCAAACTGTAAAAGATTTCTTGCAAGTGCAGCCACCCAGGTTCAGTAGGCACTGGCCTACTAAATATTGGTCCTTTCCTGTGTCCAACAGAGCCACTCAAGGCAAACCCAGATGCTCAAAAGGCTCCAGATACCAATCACAGGGTTCTTACAGGTCAAAGCAATGGGGTGCCTCCACCTCCAAATCTGGAGGAAACACAGCACAACCCTACAGTAAGCAGTCTCAATGACTTTCCTCTACCATCTCCAAGCACTTATCTTTTGGCAGTCCCCTTGGGGGGAAAACTAGCACTTCATTCTCAAAATTGGCAGTTAATTACCCAGGACAAGTGGATATTAAACATAGTATCCCAGGGGTACAGATTTCATTTCCATACTTTGCCAATTCCAAATGGATGGCTGGATCTGCCACAAAACCAGTGGGCAGAGGCCCAGAAACAAGTCATGTCCATCATGGATATGGGGGCTATTCAACCAGTACCAGAAAAGTAAAAAGGACAAGGTTTTTATTCAAGACTTTTCCTGGTACCCAGAAAAGACAATTCATGGCGTCCAATACTGGACTTATCAATTCTGAACACGTTCCTGGACATTCCAAAATTCAAAATGCTGACTTTTAAACAGCTACTGCCTATGCTAGGCAAGAATGCTTGGTTAGTAACTCTAGACTTAAAAGAGGCATACCTGCATATCTCAATAAGGGAATCATGCAGAAGATACCTCCGCTTCAAAGCAGATTTTTTTGCATTACCAATTCTTTGCACTGCCCTTTGGCTTATCTACTGCACCCAGGGTCTTTATTAAGTGCCTGGCACCAGTAATTGCATTCTGCAGACAAAGAAACATTCAAATTTATCCTTATCTGGATGATTGCCGCATTCAAGCAGAGGACAAGGACACTCTTCTTCAACATCTGGCATTTATAAAAAGCCTTCTAGCATGCCTATGGTACACCATAAACAAAAAGAAATCACAACTGGTACCCCTCTCAAATAATTACATTCCTGGGTGCAAGCTTGAATACAACTGCCCAGATGGCTTACATCACGCCAGACAAACAAAGGCAACTGACAACATACTTCAAATGGCAACAAAAACCCAGTTATCTGCAAGACAAATTCTGCAGGCTTTGGGGTTCATGGCATCCTGCATTCCACTAATTCCATATGTGAGACTGCATATGAGGACACTACAATGGTACATAAAAAGTTTATGGAGTCAACATTGTCACAGCCTGGAAACAATGATTCCTCTCATTCCCTGCCTACAACAGGAGTTTCTTTGGTGGGCAGAGACATGTCACCAAAACAAGGGACTGTCATTCACTCTACCCCCTGCCACCCAAACCCTAACTACAGACTCATCAGACTATGCTTGGGGTGCCCACATGACAGGGAGATGCATTCAGGGCAAATGGAGCCCAAACCAAATGCATCTGCATATAAACCAGAAAGAAATGCTAGCTGTTCAGAATGCTCTGACAGCCTTCAAGGACTTATTTCATCCAGGACATCTACAGATAAAGATGGACGACACCACAGTTATGTGGTACATAAACAAGCAGGGGGGTACACATTCCTACCCGCTTCGCAGACTAGCCATGGCCTTGTGGAACACAGCCTTGACTTACCAAATACATCTTCAAGCTCATTTCCTGCCAGGAAAGCAAAATATTCTGGCAGACGACCTAAGCAGAAATCTTATGGACCCGCACAAATGGAAACTGGATCCACAAATCTTCAGCATGTTAGCACAGAAATGGGGGAGCCCAGACATAGATCTATTTGCTTCTCCCCAAAATTATCAGTTGGACAAATTCTGCACAAGAACTCATCACAGAAAATCATGGAAAGTGGATGCTCTATCCTTCAGCTGGAAAAACCTATCAGTCTATGCCTTTCCCCCTCTGCCTCTACTCTCCAAGGTCTTACTAAAAGTCAGACAGGAAAAAACAAAAATGATCCTAATTGCTCCAGACTGGCCTCACCACCACTGGTACCCGCTTCTAAGGAATATGTCATGCCTTCCTCCATGGTACTTGCCTCAAATACCTCATCTACTGTCTCAGCAGAACTATCAAATTCTGCACACTCAGCTCCAAACTCTGAATCTTGTAACATGACCAACTAATTATTCAAACCACACCTCTCAGTAAATCTGTGATGGATGTCATTTTGGAAGCCAGAAGGCCTAGTACTATAAAATCTTATGCTGATAAATGGAAGAGATTCTGTGTTTGGAACCAAGCACAAGGAATAGACACAGCAAAGCCCAATATTCCTCGGATTTTACAATACTTAACTGAGATGCTTGACAAGGGCCTATCTTTTTCTTCAATAAAAATCCATGCCTCTGCCATCTCGACTCATTACAAAACAGAGCCTCTCCTCTTTTCTTATCCACTGCTTAAACAGTATCTTAGAGGGGCCAAAATTTTAAGACCTCCCAGGAGAGCACCAACTCCTGCATGGGACCTCAATTTTGTGCTGGAAAAACTCACCCTGCCTCCTTTTGAACCAGCAGCTACTGCGGATATAAAATTTCTATCTTGGAAAACAGCTTTTCTTTTGGCAGTCACTTCAGCAAGAAGGGTTTCAGAACTACAGGCTCTCATGGCAGTGGAGCCTTTCATTATATCTTACCCGGACAGGGTGGCCCTCAGGACCAATCCTTCTTTTATGCCTAAGGTGTTATCCAGTGTGGATCTTAACCAGAGCATTCACCTGCCAACATTTTACCCAAATCCGCAGAACAAGGGGGGGGGAGCGGATTTCGCATTCATTGGATGTACACAGACAGCTAAGATTCTACTTAAACAGGACCAAATCTCTAAGAAAGTCTGAGCAACTACTGGTAGCATTTGCTGCAAGATCAGGGGGGAAGGCTATATCAAAGCAGACTATTTCTAAATGAATAAGCCACTGCATTCGTTTCTGCTATTTGCACCATGGTAAACCTGTGCCCAGGGGGATCAGATCACATTCAACCAGGGCTGCCTCTACTTCAGCTGCTTTTCTCAGAGGGGTCCCAACCAAAGACATTCTATAAGCTGCTACTTGGAGCTCTGTTCATACCTTAACAAAGCATTATCATTTACCTCTTTTCTCTAAATCCAGGGCAGGCTTTGCCACTGCAGTCCTGCAGGGCCTTATAGCCGCTCCTAATGCTGTTTAGTTCCATCCTCCCATCCATAGCTTTGGGATTCTACCCAAATGTAATGACTGCAACAGTGAAACATGAAGAACATAGTACAGTTGTGTACACTTACCATAAATGTAGATGTTCGAGTGTATTCACTGTTGCAGTCTGGGTTACCCACCTGCCATCCCCCATTCTATACCTTTTCTTTCCTTCACTATACTCAAAAGCCTTTGTGGTGTATTTGCTTTTTAGTTGAAGGTAAAGTTTATGTTTCTAAAAGTGCATTTATATATTTACAGTTTATATATATATATATATATATATATATATATATATATATATAAATATATTTGCTCCCCATTTGGGGGGCACCTGACATCTGGGGCAAGAAACACTGAATAAAATGGCGTAGGCTGCATGTTTTATATCCCTGACGACCTGACGTCATGGAAGATAAGACAGCAACCAATGCAGGACCCAAGACTTTGTTATTCAGGCTGACTGAGGGCAACCTGCCAGCAGATTACCCAAATGTAATGACTGCAACAGTGAATACACTCGAACATCTACATTTATGGTATGTGTACACAACTGTACTTTTTAGGGACAGCAGGGTACTACAGAAAATTTGTCTCCAATTATAGTACCATAGCTGCTCCCCTCACAGGCCTAACAAGGAAAAACAGGTCAGATAAGGTAGTGTGTACCCCAGCATGTGAGCAGGCATTCCAGAAGCTTAAAGTAGCTTTGGGAGGACCCCCTGTGTTAGCCAGTCCAGATTACAGCAAAGACTTTGTTGTGCAGGGGGATGCTTTGAAGCGTGGGGTGGGGGCTGTACTTAGCCAGATTTCTTCAAAGGGAGAAGAGCACCCAGTGGTTTATCTCAGTCATAGGCTCAAACCCAGGGAGGAATGCTATGCAGCTGTAGAAAAGGAATGTCTAGCCATAGTGTGGGCACTGCAGAAACTTCAGCCTTATCTGTATGGAGGAAAATTCACTGTAGTTACAGACGACAATCCCTTAACATGGCTACACTGAGCCAACCAGCAAAATGCCAAGTTAATAAGGTGGAGCCTTGGTTTGCAAGCATATATGACAGTGTAGCACTGCAGTGGGGTTAGCAATGCCAATGCAGATGGGCTCTCAAGACAGGAAATGGGGTAAGGTATTCCCAGATAGGCTCAACCCTCTCAAGCAACGTTTCTCAAGGGTCACTTGAAAAGCTAGCTTGAGTTCTCATAGGGGGGGGGTGTGAAGGCTGCCAGCCCAGCTAGCTAGAATTTTGTAAATAATTCTATGTTGTTATAAATATTTATATGATCCATAGGCTTGTCTACAAATGTAAGTAACCTGTATGTTATGTGCTGAGCTTCAAAAATGTTACCACACTGCACCCTGCTGGAAAAGACCATAAATGTATATGGCCTATATCCCTGTGCAAATGTATGTTTTCATAGTAGAAATTGGGACATACAAAGTTAACTTCCAAACTCTGAGAAAATAAGTTTTATGACTGCATTTACCACAGCTAGAAGACAGAATGTCTACAGCTAGAGTTTCTTCCTATTGTCTTAAGACAGAAATAATTACTAGGTTTAAAATGTAAAAGTGTTAATTGTTTTACGACTTCCAGTTTCTAAGAGATAAGTGTCAGCTTCTAAAAGATAAGTATTTTTCATAGAGACATGTTAAATTCTGTTGGTATCTGTTTAGCCTTGGAACTAGAGGCAGGTGTCAAATAGTGATGTTATCTAGCTAACCCAGCAGTAATTTGTACTATTAATTTAAGAACTATCTCAGAGAGAAAGTCTGGGCATTTTGTATCTTGTCTTGGATCTGAAAATATCCATTCAGCACTTGCATTTGCCTGGCTCTGTAAGTAAGATTTAGGTACAGTGATTTCTCTTAGAGATAGATAGGAATATAGTAAGATTAGTTTAGATGTTTTCTGTATTTATGTGAGACTGTCCTGCAATGTTGTTTTAAAATATTTCCTGTGATTCTGAACTCTGTTTTCACTGTATTGAGTTAATGAGTATTGTCTTGTTCTGTTATTATTTATTATTAAATATATTTAAACCTTTTAATTGTGGCTGGTTTGTTAGAGATATTCAAGCTCTTAGAGTACTTGTGTATGTATATGGTAACACTGTACAGACCACTCCTAAATAGCCTTCAAGTCTTGGACACACTTACCATTTGGATAATAGTAACATTACACAGTAGAATTTGTCACCCTTTGGAAAGGGCCTTATCGTAGCTGATAAGAGTGGTTGGTGGCAGTTGGTACTACCTTATAGTCTGGGCAGAAGGGGGCATATCTAGTGAACCTGTGCTAGAATTCCCCAGGAGTGTCTGTGTGTTTGTATATAAATCAAATTTAGTGTGCGTGTGTGTGTATGTCAGCTACGTGGGTAGGGACACAAAGCACTGGTTGGACAGAGAGGGTGCTGGAGGTTTTGGCTTAACCATTCAGATGAGATCATAACCCTATAGCTGTGCTAGTGAGGAGTCTTATTGGGGATCTGGAGAAAGAGAGAGAAACCAGCCTCAGACTGACTGTGATCTCTGTGTGCTCTTAAGGGAAATTGTACTTTACTGTGTGTGTACTTGTCATCCTCCCAATGTGCATGTCCCTCACTGCTGCTAGTGGTGAGGCTTGAGGCTCCTTAATTATTGGGTCAGTGCAGGGGTGACAGTGTGTATGCACCAAACCTGGCTATGAAAAAATAACCTAGATCTTTAACAGTAAAAATGAAATCTTAGCAGCAGGAGGAGTTGATTCTGACAAAACTGTGGCAGAAGGACAAAGTACCAAAAGTGGGAGACAGCAGAGTATTTGTGGAGAATGACTACTCAACTGCACAGCAGGCAGAAGAGGAATAAATTTATTCCATTATATAGGGCATGCCGAGAAGCAGCCATGAGATTCAAACTGCTGTATCCAGTTATCCTTAAAATATTTTTACCTGGAGGAACAAAAACATTTTTGATGACGCATGTGCTAAAGAAGAAATACAAAAGTTTGTCCAACAGAAAGTGAACTGTCAAAGAGAAGGAGATTATGTTTCTTGTTCTTCTGGTAATAAAAACCACAGAGAGACAGTGTCACTGAAACCTTACCCAGTGTTTGAATTGAAAATGCTTGAGTGAGAGAAAAAATCACAGAAGTTGACAAGAAGAATCGAGAGTGCACTAGAGATGAAGCAGAGAAAGGGTTTGGGAGATGGGGATGAACTGGAATAGAACAAAAGATTCTGGAAATACTGAACTTTCTTGGACTTTGTTAAACTTGTAGGGTACTTTAAAGCATATGCCCTACTTCATGTCATTAACATTTGGAGATTAAAATCAGTAACCTGGAAATTAACAAATGTGGGATTACAAAGTCATAATTATATTTGTGAAACAGAACAGAATAAGAAAATCTGGAAATACTGGACTTGTTTGAACTTTGTTAAATGTGTAGGGCACTCTAAAGCATATGCCTTACTTCATATCATTAATGTTTGGAAAAATATTCAGGAGGAGGGAGAGTTAACTGTAAGTAAAACAATCCCCAGGATTCACGAAGCCTCCGTGTAAGAGTTATAACTCTTACACGGAGGCTGCAGTTAAACGGAGTGATGTCAGCATGCTCTGCATATTCATGAGAGCATGCTGAATCACACCTAAGTCTAACACGGTCCATGTAAGACAGTAGGGGGCGTGTCCGTAGGCCGAGCCCTGCAAGCGGACATGCCCCCAGAAGTGTAAAAGTGCCCAAAGTAAACACCCACAACAGAGTCCACGGAAATGTGAATAAACACAACACAACACATGTCCCCACAGACTACAAACATAAAAGATATATAAATGAACATGTTATATATTTTTTTAAATTGTAAAGATGTTTAACCGTGAGTGCGCTCGTTTGCGCGGGCGTGCCCGTAGCGCAGCTACAGTTAGCAGTCATTGGGAAAGCATATAAGAACTAAATATGCAAAATAAGCCAGGAAGCAATAGCGTAGTGGTAGAGATGTTGGCTGAAGAGCAGGCATTCATGGTTCGAGCCCCCACAACACCAATTTTTTTTTTCTGCAAAATAAGCAGGAAACAAGTCCCTGACAAATATGTACACATAAAACCACAATTCATGTAAAATGTAATGAAATAGCCCATTTATATTGAAGCTAGCAAGAATTTGTGAGAAACAGTTTAGATGTCTCAATTCTATTAGTCATTGTGCATCTAACCCATCCTTTGGTGAAAGGAAAGCATTATATGAGCTGGCCACCCATGATGACTTTAGAGTGATGAAGGCAGATAAGGTGGGTCTATTGATTATGAAGACCACTGACTATGAAAAGGCCATGTTAGGTCTTTTGAGTGATAGTAACATCTACAAACAGGTTATAGTCAAATATATCCAAAGTTGTTTTAGGAAAATTGATTGTCTCCTGTTTGATTTACTTTGTCAAGGCAACATTAGCCACTCTACATACAGATTCCTACAGGTAGAACATCCTAAGTTAGCATGTTTGTTTGGAATCCACAGGGTTCATAAGAACAGAACATGTCCGCCATTTAGACCTATCGATTCTGCTGCCTATTCAAAAACAGATCCCATTTCCATTTGGCTAGATAGCATCTTGAATCCTGTGGTCCAAAAATTAAGGTTTTACCTACATGATTCATGGGATTTGTTAGAACAGTTATGTACTCTAGACATTCCAAATACAGCATTTGTTTTTACATCATTAGATGTTGTTTCTTTATATACAAGTATAGATCCAAAAGAAGGATTGGATTTCTTTAGAGAATATCTAACAAGTTACACCAATTTTGACAATGATAAGATCAACACATTATGTGTTTTAATGGAAGTTGTATTAGAGAACAATTTTTTCAAGTTCGGCAACTCTTTATTTCAACAAGTGTCTGGTGTAGCCATGGGTGCTAGGGTAGCACCAGCTTTTGCCAATATAATGATGGCTATGTGGGACATTAAATTCCTTATTGCACATCCCTTGGCTCAAAACATTTAATTTTATAGACGTTACATCGATGATTTGGGTTTTTTTTGGGTTATGATCTCATTTGGTTAAGGAAAATTGTTGCAGAAGTCCTGAAGTTATGTGAAGGTTCTACTAGTCCTATTTTGGCAGGTGCAATGAGCACATCAGGTTCTGGCCAACAAGGAGAAGGATTTGAATTGGCATTTCCAATACCAATTTCCAATGGTATGAGTGTCATCAGGAATATTATTATGGGCAATTGGAAAGTGGTAATGGGGCACCCTGATCTATTTAAGATTTTAGGTAATAGACCTTTGTTTACTTACAAAAAAGTAGTTAATATTAAAGCCATCTTATAAAAAGAAGTGTGTTTAGGTCACAAAAAAGGACATATGAATTTCAGAACATTTTGTTGTGGGCACTTCAGGCAGTGCAGGTTTATAACTAACTCAGGGTCCATGGAATTAAAACATATTGCTAGGACCTTTTGGGCTATGGGCCATTACACTTCTGATTCTAAATGTGTAGTGTATATTGCTGTCTGTAGTTCTTGTACAAGTTTCTATGTTGGTAAAACCATTAGAACTTTGGGAAGAAGAATATACGAGCATGCTTTGGGTATTAAAAATAAGGACACGTTCAATGCTTTAGTATGTAATGATTTTAAGAAGTTTACATTTTTTGTTTTAGACAATGTTGATACAAGTGTTTTGAGTTAAGATTTTAAAACTTTGCTAGAACACAAAAGAGAGTAAGTGGCAGATTGCCCTTGGGGCAGATCTTTATCCAGGTCTAAACAAAATGATAAACATCAAATGCATTTTGACTATGCTGAGACTTTGATGTCATAAACCAGGTTATTTAATTATTTATAGATTTATTTTCATTTTTTAAAAAAAATATATATATTAAAATATGCTTATACACATACATTTTCAATTTTTTTATGTACAGTATTTTTGTAAAGAAAATTGTCAAGGTGCATTTTCTTTTAAACAGAAAACATGTATGAGTTATTTAGATAATGCTCTTTTATTATTGGTTGATTATATCATGTGGTTTACTATAAAAGGATGTTTTTTGAATTGAATGTACTTTTCTGAAGAAGTTTGTGGAGTGATCAAATACACACGAAAGTATTAAAAAATTACACTGGAGTCCGGCTTTTCTGTTCTAACCATGCTGGTTTTGGTTTTACTTCATTTTATTTGGAGCAGTGGTTTTTGTTTCTATATTTTTGCATCACATTTTTGGTCCGTTTTTCATAAAATTGTGGTTTTCTGGCAAATTAGGGGCAAATCATTAAAGGTTAAAGTTAGAAAATAATGACAGACATTTGAGTTTCAGATTTCATACCCTTCAGAAAATTCATACTAATGCAAGACCTACCATTCTATTATCTTTCTAAGTTTATAAGAGCAATATTTAAAAATTGTCTTTATTTTGGGCCTTTGTCCCACTTCTATTTATGGCTTTTTCCAGATTTCTTGGTCTGAGGTTGAGAGGTATGACAAATGTGTCAGGGTCATCACAGTCAGCCAGAGACATTTCAAATTGTGACATACGTGTACCCCACTCCCCCATGTAGTGACTCTGGATGTCTCCAAGTAAAATAAGGAGCAGGTATGCAGTGCAAATATTTCTCCCAAGGTAGACACAAGTACTACAGTGGCTTTTCATCTGTCCTTGATTTTGCAGAATGTTCTGGTTTTCTGCCATATTTTTATACTGTTGATTTATGCTTATTATTCAGAAAATGCATGTTGTTGCAGTGCCTGTTGCTCTGTGTTTAAGTAGCAATGCTTTAATGACCATCAGGTAAGCTTGTCTGAGATTGCAAGATGGAAGTAAGCTTTAATAAGCATACTGTTAAAGAATTATCAACACTAAAAGCCTTTTTGTTATTGCCATGCTGAGAATATTTACATAACTTGATAACATATAAGCTTTAGGTATTGAAATGCATATGACAGTATTTGTAACAAAGGACATGATTACAGTATTTCCAGAAGGTCATTATATTTGTTGGAAACTTGCAGTTATCTTTGCAGGCTTTACCCATAAACTGAACAGAATGCCATTATATCATGTGTGGTCCATATCCTGTGCAGTAATCCTTTAAGCAATGTATCTTAAGCTTGTTTGTTGTTTGCTGTTCATTTTTTACTTTGATCATGTTTTCCCCATGAAACAAGTAGATAGTTGTTGTCACGCAGCAGGTCTTTTTTGGATAAGAAACATTTTTACAGGTGGGGGTATCACAGAGATTGCTACTTTCAGCATGTTACTTGGTACTTTAATAAAGCTGAATATAAATTATAATTAGAACTACAATGCAAGGAGAAGTGGTTTGAGTTGAGTGCTGGTTGTTTTTCTTATACTTGATTTCGACTGGCATTCCAGTAATGTATTTAAAAAGTAATTTATTTTTTCATGCCTCACAACCTTTTTGTTTCCAACTAGATATTAAGTAAGCTGTCATGTATTGCATGCAATGCAATGCATTGAAATATTCTTTTTCTTCTCCACTTCATTTTGTCTTGATTGGACTCTCAGAATGATGGTTTGGCACCCAGGGGAGCCAGGACTGGTGAGGTGGTTACTTCAGGAGTGTGCTACCCTGCAGCAGTGAGACTGAAAGTGAGCCACAGCTGCTTGTTGGTACTGATAATCCCTTGGACAGAGTGACTGCAAAGGTAGAGGTGAGTAGTAGTACCCAGGCTGACAGTGAGCCACCGCTGTTAGAGAATACCAGACTTCCTGTGGAGGGGAGCTAGGAAGGGTTACAAAGAGAGAGTTGATACAGGCTCAGCTCTCAGACCCTACATTACAAGGCCTGAGGGAGGTAACTAGTGAGGCACCTGATTCTCAAGGGAAGGGGGAATCTGTATACTGGGACAAAGGATTACTGCATAAAAAGTAGACCCTGATGGAGGGCTAGAGGGTGAGAGAATACAGCAGTTGGTAGTGCCCAGAGCCTGCCATCCTGCACTTCTAGCCATAGCCCATTATATTCCCTTTGCAGATCATATGGGCATAAAATGTACAAAGCAACATATTATCCAGAACTTCTACTCACTTGGGATCTCCAGAGATGTAATAAGTTATTGCAGGACCTGTGAGCAGTGCCAAAAGGTAGGCAAGGCAGGAGACAAGGGGAAGGCTCCTTTGATGCCTTTGCCTGTGATTGAGGAGCCATTTCAGAGGGTAGCTATGGATATTGCAGGGATTCTGAGTCCTCCCAAGTGCCACAGGGAAAAAGTATATACCAGATACCCTGAGGCAGTGGCTCTGTCCTCCATTGAGACAGAAAGTGTGGCAAATGCTTTGTTAGAGATTTTCAGCAGGGTAGGTTTCCCAAAATAAATAATGACTGACAGAGGTGCCAATTTCATGTCAGACCTGCTGGCTTGTCTGTGGAAGTACTGTGGGGTGAAACACCTAAATACCACCCCTACCATCCCCAGACTATTGGTCTTGTTGAGAGGTTAAACTCTGCACTCAAGATGATGCTATGGACATTTGCAGACCAGTTAAGAGGGAGTGGGAGAAATATTTGCCCCATCTGTTTGCTTAAAGAGAGGTGCCACAGGAATCCACAGGTTTTTCACCCTTTGAGTTGTTGTATGGGCATAGGGTGAGGGGACCTCTATATTTAATTTGAGATGAATGGGAGGTGAGTGTGAATCTCACAAGGAGTCTGTTGTGGCATATGTCCTAAACCTCAAGACAAGGCTCAGAGAACTCATGGGCATGGCCCAGGAGAACCTGGCAAAAGCCCAACAGCAGAAAAAGGTCTGGTATGACAGGAATGCTTGAGCTAGAGAGTATGCTGTAGAGCAGCAGGTAATGGTTCTCATTCCTGTCAGACACAGCAAGCTGCAGGCAGCTTGGGAGGGACCCTACAAGGTGGTAAGGAAGGTCAGTAATGTTAACTACATGGTAGAACTGCTAGGCAGGAAGCAGGGGCACAAATTGTACCATGTTAACATGATGAAACCTTACCATGATAGGGAGGCCCTTGTGCTGTGTTTGCAGTGGATTGCAGAAGGAGTCTGAGGGAGATCTGGTGACTGATCTTCTCAGTGAGGCTCGGACTGACACCTCAGTGGAAGGGGTAGCAATGTCCCAGCAGCTATCTCCTACCCAGGTTCAAGAAATCCGAGCAGTGCTACAGGAGTTTGGGGACATGTTCACTGGGAAACCAGGGTGCAACCGCCTGGTGCAGCACCATGTGGATACAGGACCCCAAAGGCATATTAAGCAGGACCCATATAGGGTGCCTGATAGATTCAAACAGACTCTGAGGGAGGAGATACAGGAAATGTTGGAACTATGGGTAATTCAAGAGTCCAGCAGTCCCTGAGCCTCCCCAGTGGTGCTGGTACCAAAGAAGGATGGCAGCACTAGGTTGTGTGTGGACTACAGGAAATTAAATAGTCACACAGAGTTAGATGCTTACCCCATGCTTTTGGATGGATGAAGCCCTAGAGCAGCTCATTGGGGCTAAGTATCTTACTTCCATTGATCTTACCAAGGGTTACTGGCAGGTACTCTTGATTCTCAGTGCTAGAGAGAGGTCAGCCTTTGTGACTCCTTTTGGCTTGTATGAGTTCACAAAGATGCTCATTTGGGATGAAAAATGCCCCAGCGCCTTTCCAGAGGCTGGGAAATCATATCCTAGCATGAGGTTTTGCCCTTGCTTATCTAGATGATATTGCCATCTACAGCCATTCCTGGCAAGAGCACCTTCAGCATGTCAGGGAGGTGCTGAGCAGGGTTGACCATTAAGCCCAGGAAATGTCAGGTGGGTATGGAAGAGGTCTCCTACCTGGAATACAGAGTGAGGAGTGATAAGATTAGGCCAAAACCTGCCAAAGTACAAGCCATTCAGGCATGGTTTGCACCTGTTACCAAAAAGTAGGTGAGGGGATATGTTCTTCATGTTTCATTGTTGCAGTCATTACATGTGGGTAATCTGTTGGCAGGCTGCCCTCAGTCAGCCTAAATAACAAAGTCTTGTGTCCTGCATCAGTTGCTGTCTCCTCTTCCATGACGTCAGGTCATCAGGGGTATAAAGCATGCAGCTGATGCCATTTTATTCAGTCTTTCTTGCCGCGCAGTGCCTGAAGCAGAAGCAGTTCGCAAGTGCCGGTCGGCCGACTCCTGAAATTTTCGTATTCGAGTTTCAGAACCGAAGTCTTCAACTAAAGCTAAGTACCCCATTGGGGAAACTTTTTCTTGCTCCTTACCGATGTCAGTAAAAGTTAATAATTGCATTACTTGTGGGAAGCAAATACCTCATAAAGATTTTCATTCGTACTGTATTTCTTGCCTAGGCCCTGATCACAACGTGCCTTGCAATCGGTTTTGTGCTAGATTTAACCAACGCACTATTAAGCGTCGGTATATTTTTGCTTCTAAATATTTTGGTTCAAGATTTAACTATTCTGAAATGTCGTCGGTTAGCGATCCGACTACTGGAGTTCACAAAAAAACGCAAGGAAAAAGACAGAGACAGACCGTCGAGGTCCAAAACTGACAACAAAGCTTCTCCTAAGCCAGTCGCCGGTTTGCCAGCACTCAGCGAGGCACTTTCGCAGCCCCTGATACCCGTTACCTTTGAGTCGCAGGCCTCTACAGAGACCCACTCAGAGTCCGGTATGCCGCAAGATTCTCAGAGTACTGAACCCATGGATGTCTCTCCCTTGGATGGGTCCGGAGCCGCTGAGCAGGCACTGGCTTCTGAGGGTGTTTTCAGGCCTCAACATTTTTATATTAAACTGACGCCAGCAACAAAAACAAGGTAAAAAACAACTTCTATGTCTAAAAAGCTGACGCATGAGCCACGTGCTCAGGTCCCTATGCCTAAAAAACAGATGATCAAAATGGCTGAGGATTTAATTACCTTGATCAGGGGTTCTCAACCCCCCCACTGCTAAGAGGTCTAGGCAAGGCACTGATTATGAATCTTCAGACCAGGTTTCCATTTCTTCTGATTCCTCTTCTGATCAGGAATTGTCTATTCCACCCTATGAGGATTCTAATGCAGAGGAATCCATCCCATCTGCATCTCCTCCTGAGGATTACTCTTTTGGAGAGACTTTGCATACTTTAAGGGAACATTTTCACTGGGAGAGCCAGGACTTCTCTGAATCAAAAAAGAGGTTTAGGGATTTCCTTCTTCTTCTTCTTCCTCAGTACAGGCCTTTGGCGATACCTCCTGTATTAGACACTGTAGATGATGTGCTCTCGGAATCAAGCATGACTCCTGATTCCGTGCCTCCCACTCCTAGTAAGCCAGAAAGATATTACAGGGTTCCTGACTCCCACAAATTTCTTTTCAAACATCCTGCTGCTGATCCTGAGACTATTTCTCAGGGTCCCAAGAGTGTTAAGGCTTCTACAGCCAAAAATCCTACCCCTTCTGATAGAGATTCCAGAGCGCTGGATAGATGGGGTAAGAAGGTTTATATGTCTGCAACCTTGGCAATCAGGGCTTTAAACTGCCAGTTTCATATGCTTAAATATCAACAGCATGTTATGGGCTTACTAAAACAGTAAATTATGTTGATTTCTGATTGTGTGGAAAATAAAGAGTTACAGGATTTATTGCATTCAGCAGAGCAGGTTGTAAAGCATACTTTGCAATGTGGTTTTGATTCCTTGGAGGCCTCTTGTAGGGCTGCCATTACTGGATCTGTGATTAGAAGGCATGCCTGGCTCAAGGAGCAAAACCTGCCTGATCATGTTAAAGCTAAATTGTTGGATGCCCCTTTGCAGCATGATACTCTGTTTGGTAATAAGGTAGAAGAGGTTTTGAAGAAAATGGAAGACAAAGCTAAATCTATGCAAACTGTAAAAGATTTCTTGCAAGTGCAGCCACCCAGGTTCAGTAGGCACTGGCCTACTAAAAATTGGTCCTTTCCTGTGTCCATTAGAGCCACTCAAGGCAAATCCAGACGCTCAATCACAGGGTTCTTACAGGTCAAAGCAATGGGGTGCCTCCACCTCCAAATCTGGAGGAAACAAAGCACAACCCTACAGTAAGCAGTCTCAATGACTTTCCTCTACCATCTCCAAGCACTTATCTTTTGGCAGACCCCTTGGGAAAACTAACACTTCATGCTCAAAATTGGCAGTTAATTACCCAGGACAAGTGGATATTAAACATAGTATCCCAGGGGTACAGATTTCATTTCCATACTTTGCCAATTCCAAATGGATGGCTGGATCTGCCACAAAACCAGTGGGCAGAGGCCCAGAAACAAGTCATGTCCATCATGGATATGGGGGCTATTCAACCAGTACCAGAAAAGTAAAAAGGACAAGGTTTTTATTCAAGACTTTTCCTGGTACCCAGAAAAGACAATTCATGGTGTCCAATACTGGACTTATCAATTCTGAACACGTTCCTGGACATTCCAAAATTCAAAATGCTGACTTTTAAACAGCTACTGCCTATGCTAGGCAAGAATGCTTGGTTAGTAACTCTAGACTTAAGAGAGGCATACCTGCATATCTCAATAAGGGAATCATGCAGAAGATACCTCCGCTTCAAAGCAGATTTTTTTGCATTACCAATTCTTTGCACTGCCCTTTGGCTTATCTACTGCACCCAGGGTCTTTATTAAGTGCCTGGCACCAGTAATTGCATTCTGCAGACAAAGAAACATTCAAATTTATCCTTATCTGGATGATTGCGCATTCAAGCAGAGGACAAGGACACTCTTCTTCAACATCTGGCATTTATAAAAAGCCTTCTAGCATGCCTATGGTACACCATAAACAAAAGAAATCACAACTGGTACCCCTCTCAAATAATTACATTCCTGGGTGCAAGCTTGAATACAACTGCCCAGATGGCTTACATCACGCCAGACAAACAAAGGCAACTGACAACATACTTCAAATGGCAACAAAAACCCAGTTATCTGCAAGACAAATTCTGCAGGCTTTGGGGTTCATGGCATCCTGCATTCCACTAATTCCATATGTGAGACTGCATATGAGGACACTACAATGGTACATAAAAAGTTTATGGAGTCAACATTGTCACAGCCTGGAAACAATGATTCCTCTCATTCCCTGCCTACAACAGGAGTTTCTTTGGTGGGCAGAGACATGTCACCAAAACAAGGGACTGTCATTCACTCTACCCCCTGCCACCCAAACCCTAACTACAGACTCATCAGACTATGCTTGGGGTGCCCACCTGACAGGGAGATGCATTCAGGGCAAATGGAGCCCAAACCAAATGCATCTGCATATAAACCAGAAAGAAATGCTAGCTGTTCAGAATGCTCTGACAGCCTTCAAGGACTTATTTCATCCAGGACATCTACAGATAAAGATGGACGACACCACAGTTATGTGGTACATAAACAAGCAGGGGGGTACACATTCCTACCGCACAGAACTAGCCATGGCCTTGTGGAACACAGCCTTGACTTACCAAATACATCTTCAAGCTCATTTCCTGCCAGGAAAGCAAAATATTCTGGCAGACGACCTAAGCAGAAATCTTATGGACCCGCACAAATGGAAACTGGATCCACAAATCTTCAGCATGTTAGCACAGAAATGGGGGAGCCCAGACATAGATCTATTTGCTTCTCCCCAAAATTATCAGTTGGACAAATTCTGCACAAGAACTCATCACAGAAAATCATGGAAAGTGGATGCTCTATCCTTCAGCTGGAAAAACCTATCAGTCTATGCCTTTCCCCCTCTGCCTCTACTCTCCAAGGTCTTACTAAAAGTCAGACAGGAAAAAACAAAAATGATCCTAATTGCTCCAGACTGGCCTCACCACCACTGGTACCCGCTTCTAAGGAATATGTCATGCCTTCCTCCATGGTACTTGCCTCAAATACCTCATCTACTGTCTCAGCAGAACTATCAAATTCTGCACACTCAGCTCCAAACTCTGAATCTTGTAACATGACCAACTAATTATTCAAACCACACCTCTCAGTAAATCTGTGATGGATGTCATTTTGGAAGCCAGAAGGCCTAGTACTATAAAATCTTATGCTGATAAATGGAAGAGATTCTGTGTTTGGAACCAAGCACAAGGAATAGACACAGCAAAGCCCAATATTCCTCGGATTTTACAATACTTAACTGAGATGCTTGACAAGGGCCTATCTTTTTCTTCAATAAAAATCCATGCCTCTGCCATCTCGACTCATTACAAAACAGAGCCTCTCCTCTTTTCTTATCCACTGCTTAAACAGTATCTTAGAGGGGCCAAAATTTTAAGACCTCCCAGAGCACCAACTCCTGCATGGGACCTCAATTTTGTGCTGGAAAAACTCACCCTGCCTCCTTTTGAACCAGCAGCTACTGCGGATATAAAATTTCTATCTTGGAAAACAGCTTTTCTTTTGGCAGTCACTTCAGCAAGAAGGGTTTCAGAACTACAGGCTCTCATGGCAGTGGAGCCTTTCATTATATCTTACCCGGACAGGGTGTCCCTCACGACCAATCATTCTTTATGCCTAAGGTGTTATCCAGTGTGGATCTTAACCAGAGCATTCACCTGCCAACATTTTACCCAAATCGGCAGAACAAGGGGGAGCGGATTGTGCATTCATTGGATGTACACAGACAGCTAAGATTCTACTTAAACAGGACCAAATCTCTAAGAAAGTCTGAGCAACTACTGGTAGCATTTGCTGCAAGATCAGGGGGGAAGGCTATATCAAAGCAGACTATTTCTAAATGAATAAGCCACTGCATTCGTTTCTGCTATTTGCACCATGGTAAACCTGTGCCCAGGGGGATCAGATCACATTCAACCAGGGCTGCCTCTACTTCAGCTGCTTTTCTCAGAGGGGTCCCAACCAAAGACATTCTATAAGCTGCTACTTGGAGCTCTGTTCATACCTTAACAAAGCATTATCATTTACCTCTTTTCTCTAAATCCAGGGCAGGCTTTGCCACTGCAGTCCTGCAGGGCCTTATAGCCGCTCCTAATGCTGTTTAGTTCCATCCTCCCATCCATAGCTTTGGGATTCTACCCAAATGTAATGACTGCAACAGTGAAACATGAAGAACATAGTACAGTTGTGTACACTTACCATAAATGTAGATGTTAGAGTGTATTCACTATTGCAGTCTAAATTACCTGCCATCCCCATTCTATACCTTTTCTTTCCTTCACTATACTCAAAAGCCTTTGTGGTGTATTTGCTTTTAGTTGAAGGTAAAATTTGTTTCTAAAAGTAGATTTATATATTTACAGTTTATATATATATATATATATATATATATATATATATATATAAATATATTTGCTCCCCATTTGGGGGGCACCTGACATCTGGGGCAAGAAACACTGAATAAAATGGCGTAGGCTGCATGTTTTATACCCCTGACGACCTGACGTCATGGAAGATAAGACAGCAACCAATGCAGGACCCAAGACTTTGTTATTCAGGCTGACTGAGGGCAACCTGCCAGCAGATTACCCAAATGTAATGACTGCAACAGTGAATACACTCGAACATCTACATTTATGGTATGTGTACACAACTGTACTTTTAGGGACAGCAGGGTACTACAGAAAATTTGTCTCAATTATAGTACCATAGCTGCTCCCCTCACAGGCCTAACAAGGAAAAACAGGTCAGATAAGGTAGTGTGTACCCCAGCATGTGAGCAGGCATTCCAGAAGCTTAAAGTAGCTTTGGGAGGACCCCCTGTGTTAGCCAGTCCAGATTACAGCAAAGACTTTGTTGTGCAGGGGGATGCTTTGAAGCGTGGGGTGGGGGCTGTACTTAGCCAGATTTCTTCAAAGGGAGAAGAGCACCCAGTGGTTTATCTCAGTCATAGGCTCAAACCCAGGGAGGAATGCTATGCAGCTGTAGAAAAGGAATGTCTAGCCATAGTGTGGGCACTGCATAAACTTCAGCCTTATCTGTATGGAGGAAAATTCACTGTAGTTACAGACGACAATCCCTTAACATGGCTACACTGAGCCAACCAGCAAAATGCCAAGTTAATAAGGTGGAGCCTTGGTTTGCAAGCATATATGACAGTGTAGCACTGCAGTGGGGTTAGCAATGCCAATGCAGATGGGCTCTCAAGACAGGAAATGGGGTAAGGTATTCCCAGATAGGCTCAACCCTCTCAAGCAACGTTTCTCAAGGGTCACTTGAAAAGCTAGCTTGAGTTCTCATAGGGGGGGGTGTGAAGGCTGCCAGCCCAGCTAGCTAGAATTTTGTAAATAATTCTATGTTGTTATAAATATTTATATGATCCATAGGCTTGTCTACAAATGTAAGTAACCTGTATGTTATGTGCTGAGCTTCAAAAATGTTACCACACTGCACCCTGCTGGAAAAGACCATAAATGTATATGGCCTATATCCCTGTGCAAATGTATGTTTTCATAGTAGAAATTGGGACATACAAAGTTAACTTCAAACTCTGAGAAAATAAGTTTTATGACTGCATTTACCACAGCTAGAAGACAGAATGTCTACAGCTAGAGTTTCTTCCTATTGTCTTAAGACAGAAATAATTACTAGGTTTAAAATGTAAAAGTGTTAATTGTTTGACTTCCAGTTTCTAAGAGATAAGTGTCAGCTTCTAAAAGATAAGTATTTTTCATAGAGACATGTTAAATTCTGTTGGTATCTGTTTAGCCTTGGAACTAGAGGCAGGTGTCAAATAGTGATGTTATCTAGCTAACCCAGCAGTAATTTGTACTATTAATTTAAGAACTATCTCAGAGAGAAAGTCTGGGCATTTTGTATCTTGTCTTGGATCTGAAAATATCCATTCAGCACTTGCATTTGCCTGGCTCTGTAAGTAAGATTTAGGTACAGTGATTTCTCTTAGAGATAGATAGGAATATAGTAAGATTAGTTTAGATGTTTTCTGTATTTATGTGAGACTGTCCTGCAATGTTGTTTTAAAATATTTCCTGTGATTCTGAACTCTGTTTTCACTGTATTGAGTTAATGAGTATTGTCTTGTTCTGTTGTTATTTATTATTAAATATATTTAAACCTTTTAATTGTGGCTGGTTTGTTAGAGATATTCAAGCTCTTAGAGTACTTGTGTATGTATATGGTAACACTGTACAGACCACTCCTAAATAGCCTTCAAGTCTTGGACACACTTACCATTTGGATAATAGTAACATTACACAGTAGAATTTGTCACCCTTTGGAAAGGGCCTTATCGTAGCTGATAAGAGTGGTTGGTGGCAGTTGGTACTACCTTATAGTCTGGGCAGAAGGGGGCATATCTAGTGAACCTGTGCTAGAATTCCCCAGGAGTGTCTGTGTGTTTGTATATAAATCAAATTTAGTGCGTGTGTGTGTATGTCAGCTACGTGGGTAGGGACACAAAGCACTGGTTGGACAGAGAGGGTGCTGGAGGTTTTGGCTTAACCATTCAGATGAGATCGTAACCCTATAGCTGTGCTAGTGAGGAGTCTTATTGGGGATCTGGAGAAAGAGAGAGAAACCAGCCTTAGACTGACTGTGATCTCTGTGTGCTCTTAAGGGAAATTGTACTTTACTGTGTGTGTACTTGTCATCCTCCCAATGTGCATGTCCCTCACTGCTGCTAGTGGTGAGGCTTGAGGCTCCTTAATTATTGGGTCAGTGCAGGGGTGACAGTGTGTATGCACCAAACCTGGCTATGAAAAAATAACCTAGATCTTTAACAGTAAAAATGAAATCTTAGCAGCAGGAGGAGTTGATTCTGACAAAACTGTGGCAGAAGGACAAAGTACCAAAAGTGGGAGACAGCAGAGTATTTGTGGAGAATGACTACTCAACTGCACAGCAGGCAGAAGAGGAATAAATTTATTCCATTATATAGGGCATGCCGAGAAGCAGCCATGAGATTCAAACTGCTGTATCCAGTTATCCTTAAAATATTTTTACCTGGAGGAACAAAAACATTTTTGATGACGCATGTGCTAAAGAAGAAATACAAAAGTTTGTCCAACAGAAAGTGAACTGTCAAAGAGAAGGAGATTATGTTTCTTGTTCTTCTGGTAATAAAAACCACAGAGAGACAGTGTCACTGAAACCTTACCCAGTGTTTGAATTGAAAATGCTTGAGTGAGAGAAAAAATCACAGAAGTTGACAAGAAGAATCGAGAGTGCACTAGAGATGAAGCAGAGAAAGGGTTTGGGAGATGGGGATGAACTGGAATAGAACAAAAGATTCTGGAAATACTGAACTTTCTTGGACTTTGTTAAACTTGTAGGGTACTTTAAAGCATATGCCCTACTTCATGTCATTAACATTTGGAGATTAAAATCAGTAACCTGGAAATTAACAAATGTGGGATTACAAAGTCATAATTATATTTGTGAAACAGAACAGAATAAGAAAATCTGGAAATACTGGACTTGTTTGAACTTTGTTAAATGTGTAGGGCACTCTAAAGCATACGCCTTACTTCATATCATTAATGTTTGGAAAAATATTCAGGAGGAGGGAGAGTTAACTGTAAGTAAAACAATCCCCAGGATTCACGAAGCCTCCGTGTAAGAGTTATAACTCTTACACGGAGGCTGCAGTTAAGCATTGATGTCAGCATGCTCTGCATATTCATGAGAGCATGCTGAATCACACCTAAGTCTAACACGGTCCATGTAAGACAGTAGGGGGCGTGTCCGTAGGCCGAGCCCTGCAAGCGGACATGCCCCCAGAAGTGTAAAAGTGCCCAAAGTAAACACCCACAACAGAGTCCACGGAAATGTGAATAAACACAACACAACACATGTCCCCACAGACTACAAACATAAAAGATATATAAATGAACATGTTATATATTTTTTAAATTGTAAAGATGTTTAACCGTGAGTCTCGTTTCTTGTGGCGTGCCGTAAGCAGCTACAGTTAGCAGTCATTGGGAAAGCATATAAGAACTAAATATGCAAAATAAGCCAGGAAGCAATAGCGTAGTGGTAGAGATGTTGGCTGAAGAGCAGGCATTCATGGTTCGAGCCCCACAACACCAATTTTTTTCTGCAAAATAAGCAGGAAACAAGTCCCTGACAAATATGTACACATAAAACCACAATTCATGTAAAATGTAATGAAATAGCCCATTTATATTGAAGACATGTGAGGTAACAAAAGAATAAAAATGCCAGATGTGTTCATAGCTGAGCTACAGTTTAACAGAGTGAGTGCATGTGCCCGTAGATGAGCAGTGGTTTAACTGGTGCAAAATGAGTGCCCGTAGCTGAGCAGTGGTTTAACATGCTGAATCTATGTGCCCCTAGCTGAGCTGAGCGTAATATGCATGCCGATAGCCAAATGAGGCTTAAACCAGCGTACCCGTTTGCTGAGCTGCGCCGCGCAAACAAGCTAACCGACGAACAGCGTTGAGCAAGCCGTATCAAAACTGCCTTTACACAGACACACCCCTCGGCATGTCTAGACAGTCATGAAAAATAAAAAGCAGTGGCCAGTTTGAACCCAGGATACTATACACCACAGTCAAGGTACAGAACCACTAAGCCACGACAGCAGTACCTGTAAATGCAATAATAGCTAATATATAGGAATGAATACAAACTACAGCATGACAATGCAGGTTTACTGAAGTTGATACAATTCCAAAATGGCCAATCACAGATATGTGCGGAAAAGCAGGACTATATAAGCCCCATAGGCGGGAATACACAGCATAAACGATTGTAGAACAGACCTGCAGGCAGAATGTCAGGAGTAGGAGAGGGTAGTCGCTTTCGAGCACAGAGGTGGGGTGTTGAGGAGTCCAGGTACATGGCCTGGCTCCTAGTCCACAATCATGAGGCCCAACTCATGCAGGGCCAGGTCCTCTGGGGAGCATACAGGGCTGAGGCGGACCGGTTGGCTCATGATCTCACCAGTGCCACAGGGATTCCAAAGACTGGTGAGCAGGTTTGTCACCACCATGCGGACCTGAAGAGACGCAAGCAGGACCAACTGAACCTTTGGATCCAGGAGGCCCGGCAAACACCCAACGCCCCACCACTGAGTAAGTAACATTTAATTATGTATGTAAAAAATTAAACTAGCTGATATTATGGAGATGTGTATTCCAATATTGCTTCATTTATATTACAGCTGCAGGTGTCTGTTCTGCGAACCGCAGAGCCTATGGCGATAGGCTGGTGCGGTTGCGCCACCAGGCAGGTCAGTAATCCACTACCAGTAACTGTAAAGAAATATAAAAGTATGACAGTCAGCAAAAGAGTGCAGTGTAGTCAGTAAGGAATAAAATCTGCAAGTAGCAGTGTGAAAGTGTGTGCAAGTATTGCTTGATTACAAGAGTTTTCAGCCTGTAAGTTTAACCTAAACATGAAACTGTCCGACATATATCCTGAAATAAAAATGCCCTGCCTGTAAGAAAATAGTACACAACCTGCAGCAGGCTGAAAAGTATAGCTGCAGAAGATGATGAAATCACATGTGTGAAATATATCCCTGTGGAAATACTGAAACATGACAGGAGTGAGACTGCTGGAAAGGATTGTAATAACTACTGTTAAAACATGTCAATAAAGCCTAGAAGTACCATCCTGAATAGTAAAATGAAAGCAAGTGAGAGAGTGTGAGAAAGTGCCATGAATCCAGCAATACAGTAGTAATAACCCCTGAATAAAGTATAATGCAGTCAAGACAGAATGAAATGCATTTGAGATTCAAAACCAAACAGCAAAATCTGTTCAAAGTGTTGCTGCATCTGGAATGTGTATCCCAAAATCAGGATATGTTGCTCTCAGTCTGCAATATGCAGATAGGATGTTTGTCTGATATACCAAACATCCACACTTGTCTACAGCTATATAAAGCAAATGTAGCCCTGATGTAGCTGAACAAAGCTAGATATGAATGTGTATGAAGAACCATAAAATGTATATTGAGGTTGCATTAACAGTCCTATCACCAAGTTGAAATAGTTATCATATAGGAAACTGTAGTTAGAACAGTAGTGTGTATATAACTGTAGCTATTAGAAATGTACAGCATATGTATTGTTATTCGAAGGTGTTAATATTACTTTCTTCACCCCACCCTATAACTACATATAACTCATTCCACGTGAAAATGGTATGTGCAATCACAATTAGCACCCCTGGACGTTTGTCCTGTTGGGTCATATATATTTGCATGTCTGTTGATGCATCTGCCCTGTTCATACATCCACACCTGATGGCCTGTTGCCATCAATTAACCCTGCATGTTGTTGGACTGTGTATTTCTGTTCAAATTATGCATGTGTTATGCACGCTGTTCAATGGTGTGAATATCTGGATGTTTGGTTAATGGGAATACTAATGCATGCTGTTACAACTAATTGTGAATGATATTATATGTCACTAACCCAAACTGTCATGACATAATGCAAAACATAGTACGACAGGGAAGGCGGGTTCCAGCGGACCCACCTCTCCCACCTCAGCTGGTGAGTGCACCTGGCACTAGTGCGAGTCGGACCCTCCTCCGGTGGCCCTGTGCCACCTGCGGGTGGAAGCGCTGCAGGGATGGGGCTCACCCCTCTGCAAGTGTGGCGGAGGAGATCCACCACTCACCCTCCATGGCGTCCGGACTGTAGTGCGTGGGAGATTTGGGACTCTGTCCTTGAGCCCCTCGCCAACTCGAGGCAGGTGGCGCAACTAACGGGCATGCCTGTTGCCCGCCTACACAGCCCCAGCACAGCCCGTCCTGGGCAGTGAAGGAACAGTGGCAACTGCCTATGGGTGGGGATATCAGTTCCACTGTTGCCATCTGTGGGCTCATGGGCTCTGGATATCCAAACCTCCATCCCGTCAATTGTGTAACCCCCACACGTGTCATACACCACCCCTGTATCGTCTTGTTTGTCTTGTCTGTTTACCTACCCAACCTACCTCCCCAGCTGTACCGACTACCTTCACCTGACATACCACTCTCACCTGAAAAAAAAAAAAAAAAAAAAAAAAAAAGGGCACTCTGTACCCACAAAAAAATTACGCCCCATACATAGCTGCCCATTCTGCACACATGTCTACTGGACATGGAACCTATCAATTCCAATTGGCTGTACAACAAGTATTATTGTTGTCCTGACACCTCTCTCAGGGGTGGAAGGTTTCAAATGTCACACCAAATTACATACATATGCACAGCTGTTGCTGATGAAGAAATGGGCAGCTATGGGCCTTACCTACATCCCTCCTGCACATCCCAAGCTTGTTTCCCTACTGTCTTACCCTCTTTGTGGCCTTTTTCACCACTTTCCTGTCTCCCCATTTTCTTTTCTTTCAAAGAAAATAGCTGGTGTCTTGCAAGAGTAAGCACGTTTAAGTGGTTGTAATGGTGTGCGCTTGTGCGTGGAGCTAACTGCCAGTCTTGTCACGTGAGCTCAGCAAACCAGCGCTAACCCGGTTACAACTGCTTAAAAGTGCCTTAGTCACTTTGATTGACAGGTCCTGTACTCAGTTCAAAAGCAAAATAAAATCCCACTGTCAGTCCCAAACCCAGGACCTTGGCAACTGTAGTCTGCATGACTTACCACTAAGCCATGACTCTTATACAAGAATATTGTGCTAAAGTAAATATATCATGTAATAGTAGGAATGAATGTAAAGGGAATATAAATGTGTAGTACACAAAGCATGACATTTAGAATTACTATCAAAACTAGTGGATTTCCATAATAGTAGTGTGTGAACAGAAACAGCCATGCTAGTTGGAAGCTAGTAGGTAATGTCACTATAGCACCTTGCAAGACACACACATACTCACAGCAGGATAAGCACTGCCCATACCCCACAACCTCTTACAGGAACACATCTGGACCAAGTAATAAAATATGTGGAGCAAAGGCCCAAAACCAGGGACACATTACAAATCATGTTACAACAAACGCAGACAGTTCAGAAACTAACAGGGTCTACACTTTGTGGGATGTTTGGAAGGGTATGCAGTCTGGAACTTGAATGTTTGTCACCATATTCTGACTTGAGCCCAGAGTGACTTGCCAGAAAAAGGTGTGCATGAGATATTGACCAAAATATGAGGCAGAAATGTAGACAACCTGCAAACATCTGTACACATGACGGGTCCGACACCACCATATTTGAATAGTTAAGAGCCTAGACATAGCAACAGTGAATGACCTACAGGGATGCCCCACAGACCCCATGTGAAATGTACAAACAGTAGGCAGAAAGGTGTAACACATGCAATGGTAACTATGGAGTCCGGAAAGTATTCACCACTTGCATGGCAGAAAAAGTGTAGTAATACATATGCTCATGCTAACCCACAGTCACAACTGCAGCATACCAGACATTTTAATGGGTGTACCCCACTGATATGTACCATTCCATGAGGCACATAGATGAACCTGAAAGTCTCTGGGGCCTGCTCAGCAGCATACTCAAATACCCTAATAGATGTCAAGGCCCACACCATGGCCAGACCACACTGCATACTGTAACACCCTAGCAGATATAGCAAGCATTCCAAGGTGTGAATGTACATGGAAAATAGGAAAGCTACAGCAGCACACTACAGTCAAGACACCTAGCAGGCATACAAGTAGTGACTGTAAAGGGCAACTATTGAAGCCTTAGCAACAGAGTGCAAGCAAAAGTGAAAGGAAAGCACACACACACACACACATTAACAGTAGTAGTAGCTGTAGGTGTCAGTGTACATACACAGTTAGTACAGGAAACTGGAGAAATGAATGGAGGAATGTTAATCTACAATACACCTGGAAATATGAGAGAGATACCAACCTTTACACTCACAGAACATTGTCCACAGCATAACAGCATGGTCCCTGCCCTTAACATCTGAAAGGGCTAAGCCTATCTCACACACCTTTTTATAGCACTGTTCTGAAATCACAGTGAGAACTGCAATCAGTACACAACTGGCTGCATGCAATTAGCAAATGCTGGCTAACAATTGGTGCAGAGGCCATCACATGGGCATATGCAGATACCTACAAAAGTATGCTGTACTCCATGTCCACGCATGCAATACTTTCATTGCACCCTGAGAAGGACGTGAGAGACAGACAGAGAGAGACAGAGACAGAGAAAACTGCAATTAAGCAGACAGAAACAAATTGTTCAGCAACAGCTACCTGAAAGCTGACAACTGGGAAGTGGAGCAGCAGGACAGAGAACCAGACAGCAACACAAGCAGCTGTGACAAACACAGGTAATGTAAAGTAATACTATAAAGGTCTACATACTGTGAACCCTCCATATGTGTCATTGGTCTGTATCCATATGTATATGAAGATGTGTAAAGGGCAGGGGACATACAGCAACTATCAGTGAAGGCTGTACATACATTTGTATGTGAGAGCATCTATGTGCACATATCAATGTTGTTTGATTGTAGGTTGTAGTGCCATGTACAAAGTAGGTTACACAGTTATGTATGTTTAGCAGTATGTTAGTGTGTGTATACAGTATGGTAGACAAATATGTTGATATATCTGTCTAACATATGGATGCATATGTATGTCAACATATGTATGTGTATATATATATATATATATGTATATATGTATATATATATATATATATATATATATATATATATATATATATATATATATGATATGCATATATGTATACATACATAGAGAGAGAGATGTAGGAATACATAGACAGATGTAGATAGAATATTGTACAAACATATCTATGTAATGCACACATACAGATATAGATATATGTAGATACATATACATAGACAGACTGATCTGACTACCTACAGGTATGACGACCTGCAACACAGCCTGTCCCACCCCCTCTGTCACTCACACCCCCTCTGTGCCCCCCCCTCCACATCTATAGCAATATATGTGCATCAATATATATATGTGTATATGTATATGGACATATATATATACATATATATATATATATATATAAAGAGAGAGAGAGATGTATATAAATTCTGAGTGAGGCACATGTGTACAGATGTATTGCAACAGGTGCCTGGTGACAAAGGCATGGAGTGAACACCAGTGTCAAATCCGGAGTACCATACCACATTCCAGATCACCTACACCAGTAACCACCAGATATGTGATTGGCTGCCCACCACTGCATGTGTCAGGGGTGAACAGGGTCATAAATGTGTACAATAGTGGCCCCAATGATAGTCACAGTGGCACACTATCCCTGGAATACCTGCACATGGTATGTGTCAGGACATGGTGAGTCAGCTATGGACATGTAGGTCGGTGTACCCCTCCACACCACATAATGGATGCCATGGTATGGACCTCACATGACAGCTAAAGATATGGAGAAGGACACAGTGACATGTACAACACTGTGACAATGCACTCAAACACATTACCAATGCACAGTGACTGACAACACCACAGAGTACACATATGCTACCCACATAGAGGTTACCACTCCCAGATTTACATATGGAAGTCACACCCATGACAGATGTCCAACAACCATAGTAACACCTCGCACCATCCACAACCTAAATGTCTGCTGTGTGTCGTCCGTGCCACTGCAATAGAGTGCACATGTGGAGTTAAGAGTTCCTACCCACAGATAAGACATACCCTGCAATAAACCACACAGTGTTAAGAAGCAAGACTCCCCATGAGTACATGTCACACATACCCCTGCTGAATGCTAGTCAGATAGGTAATATGCCATATGAGTCACCCTGCGTAACTGTGTGACAGCAGCAGGTACCATCACACCACATGTGTCACAATGGTCAGGGTAGCAGAACAGTACGCTGCTGTAGACCCAGGGGCAATAGCATATTGTATAGTATTGTATTGTAATGTAATGTATTGTGCTGTATTGTATTGGTATGTTGAGGTGCCTTCTTCGTGGAGTGGAACCACTGCTGCTGTGCGCCAGTGTACAGGTACATATCCTGTAGTCAGGCTAGTGTTACATAGCACTTCTATATGTGTGTTTAGCTCCTGTCAGAGTTTATGTAGCATGCAACTGGGGATACCATCAGGTCCCATCCATGTTGTGTATTCTGCTGTCCTGCGGGTGTCTCTCACCTGGACATCTGTGATGACAGGGAGGTTACAGTCAGCTGGGATAACTATGCCTTATTTTGGGGGAGAGGGCGGGGTGACACCTGCACTGAACCTGTCTGCCACAATGCTGTCGATATCTGTGGTGTCAGTGAAATATTTGTTGTTGTGTACTACCTATGGGCATAGAGGATGGCTCCTGACCAGGTTGCTAACATAACTGAAGAAGGCCTTCTGGTCATCTGTAGTGTCACTCTTGATTTCCCTCTCAAAGTTGCCCATGTATTTTGTATGATGGAAAATAGATCCTTACCAGTGCTGCTCAGACATGCCCTCCCTTTAGTGAATTATGCTCTGTCTTGCAGTAGCTTCCATCTTCTGTAATACAATCTGTCTATGGCTGGGGTCAACCGGACAGTATGCTGTCCCTTTGTGGAGAATGTCTTGGTCATATATGGGATTGCATGATCCATGCATTCTCGGAGATGTCTGTAGAAAGCAATTGTGTAGGGGTCAGCATTGTGGGTTGTATCTGCCACTGGCCCAGTGGGCTGAAAGGATACCATATCACTGTTACAAAGTGTAAAGTTTGTATCTGTAATGTTATGCACTATAGTCGTTTGTGCTGGTGGTGGAGGTGGGATATGTATATCCAGGGCAATCAGTGTGTGGTCAGCTCACAGTAGTTGACGATGTAGGCCATATAGTACCTAGATACAAACCCCCAGAGTGAGGAGGTGCTCTTGACCTGAATCAGTGTTCTGACTGCTGGGGTTTGGTAGTATGTCGTATGGAGTCTGCCAGGTACTGTTGCACAGTTGCTGGCTGAGCACTGATACCTGGCCATCTACATGTGTATCCACCAATAGACAGACAGATGCTACATATGTGAGATATGTTGTATCATAACAGTCAAGTAGCATGTGTAGTATGTGTGCCAAATTCTGCTGACATATATTGCTGATACCAGGTTATTTTCTTTCTCAGGTACATGGCCCACCCGCGGAATCCCACCTACTCCACAGCTGAGGATGAGGAGATACACCAGAGCCTGGTGCGGGATTATGCAATACTCTTTTCCAGCACCAGCCAGAATCAGCAGGAGAGGGCTGCACTGTGGCAAGACCGTGTCCGTCAGGTAAATGACATAGGCATGCATAATAGGACATATGAGCAGGTACGACATCACTGCAGTGATTTAATCAGACATGTCCGTCAGCGTGCGTCGGATATCCACAGGCAACAGGTTGCCACAGGTGGTGGGGTGGCTACACATCCCCCACTCACCAGACTGGAGGGACTACTCATGAGTGTAGTGGCTCCAGTCCGCCAGCAACAACAACAGCAACAGACATGCATTATGATGGAGGCTGGAGCCACACAGCAGCAAGACAGTGAACGTGCAGGTAATATGCCATATGTATAGTTGACTGTTGTGTACACTGGTAGTTAATGCATGTGTGAGGTGTGTCCTTGGTTTGTAGCTGTCACCATAGTATTTAATGTGCAAGTGTGATATCCTCAATATTAGCAGCTGACCTGTGAAAGGCGACTGTTGTACTACTGACCTGTATCATACTCAGTAACAATGGCACAGTTGTGCCCACTGACATTAGTTTCTTCACATCTGCAGGACCCTCTGGTATAACAACAATGCAGCCTATCCATGCTGGTGAGTGTGTATTAACAATTCCTGTAATAGTGTTAATAGTAATAGTACTATTTGGCTCACTTAGTAGTGCTCTTTGTATGCATGTAGGTGTGTCTGTGTCTGTGTGTTGATATCACGCATACTAAGTACTGTACAATTGTGTGAAACTGTGTGCATGTGTGCACCTGTGCACCTGTGCATGTGTGCACCTGTGCATGTGTGCATGTGTGCACGTGTGCATGTGTGCACGTGTGCATGTGTGCGTGTGCATGTGTGCACCTGTGCATGTGTGCATGTGTGCACCTGTGCATGTGTGCACCTGTGCATGTGTGCATGTGTGCACCTGTGCATGTGTGCATGTGTGCATCGCTGGTAATGTGTAGACATTGTAAACTGTGTTTCCTGTTTCCCTCCCACAGGTTCTGTTGCTGCTCTGGTGTCATGTAGCAGGGAACCTGAGTCAGGTGCCGTGGGTACTGATAATGATGACATCTGTGTAATGGCACAGGAAGGTATGCCAGGGTCCGCCATTGGTCAGCCGATTGACAGTAGACAGCTGTCGACCCCATCAATGTGCACAGTTATCCTGCCAATACACCCTTTGTCACCAATGTCCCTAGGTGATGGACAGCATACAGTGGGCATTGACCAGGGTAATGTGGTATCTGTGGCACATGCCTCCCCACACAGCAGCCATGGGCATGGCCCAGAGATGATATCACACAGACAGATGTCCAGGGGTTCTCGTGGGAGCATCCATGGGCGTACTGCCCCTGTCAGACGTGCCCACAGAGGTCTTACAACCTCAGCTATGTTTCGGACTGTCATGCAGGCACAGTCACGTATGGAACGGTACACCAGACAGGGACTGAGGGAGCTGACAGCATGTCACACAGCCATGACTGACAGTATGCGTGACATTGTGGCTGCCATCCGTGATTTCACCGATGTCATAGACAGACGTGGGGACATATTAGACCGGTTCCACAACTACATGTCCATGAGCCAGGGCGATGGTGGGCGGTTGAGGCGTCGACATGGCTGTATGCCAGCAACAGCAGCAGCTGGCAGTCGTCACGGACGACAACAGGGCCGCGGCCACCCCTGTAGTGCCAGCAGCAGCCCCAGCAATGCTGGGTCTGTGCTGTCATCAGACCGCCCCAGGAGACCACGTGCACATGGCTCTGGCCAGGCCCGACAGGGATCTGTGTCCAGTCAAAGAACACCTGCTTCTGATGACAGTACCCAGTCTGGGTTGGTACCGGATACGGTCCGTAGCACCCCTGCAAGGCACAGGTACCGTGTCCGTGGCCAGAGACACTGATCTGTATGACCTGGCAGGTACAGTCTGTGGCTGTCCACAAACACCAGTATATGGCAGTCATGAGGTGGAACTGTGTGCATCCATACACACATGCAAATTGACAACACCTAGGGCTCACACTGCATCAACATTGCCCCACCTTCTACTGCTGTCCCTCACCAACACACATACACATACATGTCAATTGGTGGTATCGGTGGCTGACTCAGGCATACCAAGTTCACACCCTGTGCATATGATGAAACTGTGCCACCTCCTGCAATCTGTAACAACTGTGCAGGTACAGGTTAACATGTTGCTGATGCACAGGGTGACCACATAGATGTGTAGTAATAGTATCATGTTGTTAACAGTACTGTGTGCTGAATTAATTGTGGGTATATCACAGCATGCCTGATGCAGTAAGTGTGTGATTGTCATGTCCTGTTGTCTACACCCATGGTAAGTACCATAGTGTATCATCTGCACATGTTGGCATACTGGTGGTAATGATGTCAACAGAAGGCTACATACATAGTTAGCACAGGGGATAGGGTAATGAATGTAGTAATACACAATGATGGACATGTAAATTGCAAGTGGCATGTTGCCCACACTAGACTCTGCAATGCAGATGTTTGAGGATGTTGATATGTGTGCAGTACTACCACGACTGGTACAGGACACACAGGAGCACCCTAGCACTGCATGCTCACATCTCATACCATGCTAGACAGCCCCAACACACATAACTAACTGTCACAGGAGGGAGAGTCCCCATATATGTCAGGGATACTGTGGTGGCAGGCCAGGGAGCATACATCCTACTAAGTATGGAACCAATGAGTGAAGGCTCAGTGTCTGTTATTTGACATGTGTATTACTGCAGGTATGAGCACATGGGTTTCTATCCAGTTATTGTACATCCTGACAGTACATCGTCTGTACACTTGTGTGCACTGAGACTGGACCCTAGCCATCTGACCCGTGTATTTCCATGTACATGTGCATAGTGCCTGCATATTTGCAGTGTTACCTACTGGAACTGGTACAGCTTGTTTGTTGTACAATGGACTACATGCAGCCCTGTTTACTGTAGCTTTGTTTGCATGCATGTTTGCTTGCAATTACCCTGGAATACTGATCACACCTGCAATGCATAGTTATAGAGCTTCTGTGGACTCCTAGTGCCATCTGCATAGCCTACTATATGTATGTCCATGTCCCACTTGACAGGATGTCACTGTTTGTCCTGTTCACATGTACATTGCCTGTGACACAGTGCATATGACTTACCTGGCATGTGTCCACGTGAACAGTCATATATGCTACTGCTAACTAATCACAGGCACTACACCTTCACACATTCATCTTCTGTTGAACTACCTGCTTTGCTAGGGATGGCCTGCACCTGTCACCCCTGGGCTTTCAGATATTGGCAAAGGCTCTTGCTACCCCCATAGTGCCTATGTTAGGCGGGGCTCAAATGACAAACCCACCTTCATAGGTATCACAAGGGATAAGAAACTAAGAGCAATGCTACCCAACGCCAGAAGTCTAAACCTCCAGATGCATGCACCCAAAACACTCCTTGGCATGGAAAACATCGATATCTGTGCAGTAACAGATGCCTGGTTCAGGGCTACTGAGAGCACACCAGCACTACCAGGTTTAACCTGGTTGATTTCTTTGAAACAATCACCAAGGCCATTGACAAGGGGAAGGT
The DNA here is from genome assembly GCF_019279795.1 of Protopterus annectens. Taxonomy (NCBI): domain Eukaryota; kingdom Metazoa; phylum Chordata; order Ceratodontiformes; family Protopteridae; genus Protopterus; species Protopterus annectens. Next base: position 353,234,963 of record NC_056732.1, on the reverse strand, counting down.
GGTTCACACAGCCTACCTGGACCTTGCAAAAGCCTTCACAACAATACCCCACTTGGGCATTCTAGAGAAGCTCACCAGCTTAAATATAAGCCCCTATGTCACTAGATGGATTTTACAGTGGCCCAAGGACAGAACCCACATGGTTAGCATTGCTGGAGCCATGCCAGACCCCACACCAGTTACGATTTGTGTCCCACAAGGCTCAGTCCTGGGACCTCTCTTGTTTAGTATATATTTATTGGAGGTACAGGCCAACACGGACGGACTGTGGCTGTCCAAATATGCAGATGACTGCAAACTGGCCACCATAATCGACTCTCCAGCTGACACAAGCATCTTCCAAAGGGGCATCATAGCAACAGACAACTTGTGCCGGAGCCATGGCCTTCTGCTGAACAGTGTTTAGAAAGGGGAATGTGCATCCTGTAGTCTGTTCACCTAGTTGCCAAAAGGGACATTGTCCTCACACACACTAACCCCCTCAGTCAAAACACACACTTGCCAATTGCAGGATTCAAACCCTATCTGACTATGTTATGACACTTGAGGCGGATGCATTAGCAGAGCGCTATTCGCATTACTGGGAGTTTTCTCTTCTCCTGCTATACTTATAGAGTGCTGACATCATCAGTGTTTAGAAAAGGGAATGAGCATCCTGTAGTCTGTTCACCTAGTTGCCAAAAGGGACATTTCCTTCACACACACTAACCCCCCTCAGACAGACACACACACTTGCCATTCGCAGGATTCAAACCCCTACCTAACTATGTTATGACACTTGAGACGGACGCATTAGCAGAGCTCGCTATTCGCATTACTGGGAGTTTTCCCTTCTCCTGCTATACTTATAGAGTGCTGACATCATCAGTGTTTAGAAAGGGGAATGAGCATCCTGTAGTCTGTTCACCTAGTTGCCAAAAGGGACATTTCCCTCACACACACTAACCCCCCTCAGACAGACACACACACTTGCCATTCGCAGGATTCAAACCCATACCTAACTATGTTATGACACTTGTAACGGACGCATTAGCAGAGCGCGCTATTCGCATTACTGGGAGTTTTCCCTTCTCCTGCTATACTTATAGAGTGCTGACATCATCAGTGTTTAGAAAGGGGAATGAGCATCCTGTAGTCTGTTCACCTAGTTGCCAAAAGGGACATTTCCCTCACACACACTAACCCCCCTCAGCCAAAAACACACACTTGCCAATTGCAGGATTCAACCCCCTATCTGACTATGTTATGATACTTGAGACGGATGCATTAGCAGAGCACGCTATTCACATTACTGGGAGTTTTCCCTTTTCCTGCTATACTTATAGAGTGCTGACATCATCAGTGTTTAGAAAGGGGAATGAGCATCCTGTAGTCTGTTCACCTAGTTGCCAAAAGGGACATTTCCCTCACACACACTAACCCCCCGCAGACAGACACACACACTTGCCATTCGCAGGATTCAAACCCCTACCTAACTATGTTATGACACTTGAGACGGACGCATTAGCAGAGTGCGCTATTCGCATTAGTAGGAGTTTTTCCTTCTCCTGCTATACTTATAGAGTGCTGACATCATCAATGTTTAGAAAGGGAATGAGCATCCTGTAGTCTGTTCACCTAGTTGCCAAAAGGGACATTTCCTTCACACACACTAACCCCCTCAGACAAACACACACACTTGCCATTCGCAGGATTCAAACCCCTACCTAACTATGTTATGACGACACTTGAGACGCATTAGCAGAGCGCGCTATTCGCATTACTGGGAGGTTTCTTTTCTCCTGCTGTACTTATAGGGTGCTGACATCATCGGTGTTTAGAAAGGGAATGTGCATCCTGTAGTGTGTTTTCCTAGTTGCCAAAAGGGACATTTCTCTCCCACAGACTTACACACACACCAACCCCACTCACACACACACACACACACACACACACACACACACACACACACACACACACACACACACACACACACTGAGCATTTGAAACCCCTACCTAACTATGTTATGACACTTGAGACGGACGCATTAGCAGAGCGCGCTATTCGGATTACTGGGAAGTTTATTTTCTCCTGCTGTACTTATAGGGTGCTAACATCATCTGTGTTTAGAAAGGGGAATGTGCATCCTGTGGGGAGGCAGACACCAAGCACACTCTGGCTAAGCTGTCATTCCCTAGGGCAAACAGCCTAGTGTTGACCTCTACACCCATATGTTTAATTGTCAAATGCACATTATTTATTGCTGATAGACTGTTTGCACATCTTTATTGCCATAGCATTCCCTGTTTGTATGAACAACTTGTGCATCTGTGGAAGTTGTTTGCATATGGGAGGGATCCACTATATCACGTATGTCTCTGTAGTCATTTAACTGTGTGCACTGGGCAGACTGCTGTAATGTGGTTGGTTCCTGGAATAACACATAAAAATACCAGATATGTGTGTCCAACTGCTAAACCGAGATTTGGCCTAAGTGTGTGAGCATGCCCAGTTCAGCCTTCCCATGGCATGTTGTCTGACATATGTCTCATTTATCAAAGTGTGTGAGCATGCCCAGTGTGAGCATTCCATATGTTGGACTCTGCAACCCACCACATTTGTGGATGAGTGTGAACTTCAACAAATATCACCCGTTTATGGTTGTGTGTTGTGTGTCATGTTGTGTAGTTACTGTACAACTGCTTTGTGTGTGAACACAACAGGATTATACTGTGCCTGCAGTGTTTGCATGGGATACTTTGCATACAGTTGTCAACATCCTTTCACACTGACCTAACACTGTAGTACTGTATAGTGTACTGGTAGTACTTTGACTGTGGTGGACAGTATCCTGGGCTTTACTGCTATCACTGCTTTACATTTTGATAGTGGGCACAACAGCCTGGTTAGGGGCCAGTTGTGTACATCTGACCATGTTGCATTCTGTTCAGATATGAACTACTTAAACCAGGCTTGTCCAACATTGGTAGTGTATTCCACAACATAGGTGTACATTTGCAAACACTAGCGATGTGCCCTAGTCCATGTCTAATGCTAGTTGGAGTGTGTTTGTCCTTCAACACACATTGTAAGTGGAGTTTGCCATGACATATGTCATGGTTAGTATACTGTGCCTCTGTCTACCTGTGACATGACAGTGATACCCAGGATAAGTCTACCATCTCCCATCCACTCATCAGGATTCCTATTGAGGAAGATTGATAAGTGACTCTATGCGTAGCCTGTGCTGGGGGCTCACTCATGGGTGGGGGTGGCTTCTGTGTTATGGATCACGCAGTACAGCTTGTCCTATGTAAGTCAGTGCTGGGGTTCAGGTCTCTCATGTGCATAGCTCACTGCCATTCAGATTGTACAAGGTGCAGCATGTTTATTGATGCCAGCAACACAGGCAACACATGGTATCTGTGCAAGCTCTTTGATACTCCTGATGAGGTACTGTTGGGGACTTTACGGTTGATGGAGGTGTCTGCGGAGGTACATCTCACAGGGGCTATTGTAGTCAATTGTAACGCTGATGAAGGATGACTGTAGAGCCACAATGACCTCCCCTTATCTAGATCTGACAGCCTTCATGATTAGGTGGGTATATGGTATGTTTCTGTAAACACTACAGCACATGTTTGTCCAATGCAGGATATCTATCACCTTGTGTCCCCAGGTCTCTCATTACATGTTAACTACATAATGGGTTAACACCTATGTGGTAATTGGTGGGCACTTACTGTATATCCATGGGGGTTGACTATACACATTTCTGCAATTAGCTTGCTGACATGGCTATGGCACCAGTTGTCTGTTTCTATGTGGCCCTTTTGTGGGATGCTTGTGTCAGCTGGTGGATCATATGTGGTGAGCAGTTTGTAGTCCTCTGCAAACATGTTCGGACACAGTCCTTCCATGTTTGCCTGTACCTATGGGACATATATACCAGATAAGGGAGATCCCAGGACAAAGCCTTGTGGGATGCCAGTTATATCTGGTTTGTAGTCTGACATGGCTGCAGCATGTCTGACCATGTCTGTTCTGTCCTTGGTCTGGTTTGCAACCCCTCTACTGACATGTGGGTTTATATTTAAGCTGGTGAGCCTATCTATAATGAACACGTAGGGTATTGTATAGAAGCCTTTGCAAGGTCCAGCTACACTGTGTGGACCACATTGCCCTCATCAATGACCTTGATGACTGTTTCATTTGAGTCAAACATGTTTAGGGGCAGGATCTGCACTTGAGAAAGCCACACTGGGTTGGGCCGGTGTCAGTAGGTCCCCAATATCTTTATGTCTGTGGTACATGCTGATCCTTTCCATAGCTGTGCAAACCGAGCTTCTCAGGATTCTGGGGTAGTAGTTTTCAGTATCCATTCCGGCAACACCTTTGTTGAGAAGGACCACTGTTGTTGTACACTGCTCTTTGGGTACATATTCTGTGGTAAGGCTGACATTGAGCAGTAGTGTGGTTTGGCATTCCATTCATCTTGGAGTCCAAGTTGCACTAAGCCCAGGACACCATCTCATACCATTGCTGCTGTGTGTTTTGCTTTGTAGATGTTGGCTGTTACCTCAGCATCTGCAATGTCAGGGGGCCAGCAGTCTGCTGGGATAGATATTCTGCATTCGGGGGGGGGGGGGTTTGCACTGCACCTGTCAGGATGTATGTTGGCAATATGTGTGTGTGTTTATGATATTTGTGTGATTCAGGGCATATCTGTGAATTCCCAACATGGTTCCTACCATCAGTTGTGAAAGTCTTGGGATTATCCTTAGTGTCCTGTACAATTTGTATCTTCATAGGTTCATAGGTTCATACTAGACTATCCACCCTAGGGCATTTGTTAGCCTAGCCAGAGTGTGTGTGGCTTTTGCCACCCCTTGCTATGTGAATATTATGGCCATTTATGATTTGCTTTGCTGTGCCTCTGTCTGGACATGACACAGTGAAGACCCCCAGTGTAACTCTACAATCATCCATCCACTTGGCAAGATTCCTCTTGAAGAGTGTCAGTGAGGGGCTCTGCCTAACATGGAGTGGGATTCTGGTCCAGGGTGTGGGGAGCCTCTGGATTATGTATCTGTCCCACCAGCACATCCTATTTCATTATTTGTTGAGGTTGACATCTCTCACTCTCACAGCTCCGATGGATTTGAGTTTTCTGGGGTGGAGCATGTCCATTACTCCTGTGTGGGGTATGGCCTCCTACAACAGGCATGCAATGCCTCTGTGTAGGCAGTATGTGACTGCATTCAGCTGGGGTGTCTACAGCCAGGCAGCATATGACATATATTTGAGACCCTTTATCCTCTTGGTGAGGTACCTTTGAGGTCTTTCTAACTGCTGCAGGTGTCAGGTAAGGTACATCCCATATGAGGCATTGTACTAGATTATGGGTGTGATTAGAGAAAAGTATAGGGGCACAATGACCTCTGTTGACGTAGATGTGAATCCTTTCCTGATACGGTGTCAAATGTAGACAGTCTTCCTAGCCACATTGGCAATGTGGGTGTCACATAACAGGTTACTGTCCACTTGTGTCCCTAGGTCCCTGGTTACTACTTCCATACATAATGGTTTACCACCTATGTGGTAATTTGTGGTACCTTGTTTGGTATTTGGTGGGACATTCATACTGTCCAGTGTCTTCAGGACGACTGGGTGGGGTTATTGTGTGTGAGAGTGCGGTCTGTAGCATGCTACAGACTGTACAGCAGTCTTGCCTACAGTTAGTTGCACATGGGTGAACTCCAATGCCTTGTGCATTGTCACTTACCTGGACGTGTGGGTGTCTGTGCTGACTATGGATACTCACCCTCCTTTTATGTTTTGTTCCAGGTTTTGGGGCCATGACACATGATACGTGGTATAACCTGGTAGTGCTGGTGTGCTGTCAGGAGGCTTGCAGCAGGTTTCTGTCACTGCACAGACTTCGATGTTCTCCATACTGGGGATGGCCTTGGGAGCATGCATATTGGGGTGTACACATCTGGCATTGGTCAGCATTTCCCTTATGTTTCTTCCCACTTATGTTTTCTAGGGTGGTGGGTCAGTCTTTTCAGCCTTGCCTACAAAAGGCTCTATGGAGGTGGCAAAGGCCTTATCCAATATTCAGATGCCCAGGGTAACAGGTGCAGGCCATCCCAAGGACAGCTGCGTGGCTTGTCAAGCATGACATCCCAAGCAGACAGACATTGGATCCCCTTGGAATGACACTAGTAAGTGTGCCACTTGCTATGACTGATCATTCCGTGTTTGTACTGTGGCATTATTCTTGGTAAGGGTAGGATGCTGCAAATGGTGAGTGTCATACCGGCCTGGACTACATAATCAGATAGCTCATCTATGTCTCTTTTCATGTGGTCTAGGCGGTACATCTCAGGTCATTCACACCAGCATGGACTATGACTGCATCATATTTCTACTTGCTTTGGAGTGACCTACATACTTCTGTTATGTGGCATATTGTGGCAGCCTACAGGCAGCTTACTGTACCCTTTCCCTTGTTCAGTCTGGTGTGCGGGACAGCAGTGTGTCTGACTATGGAGTCACCTATTACAACTGTATCAGGCATGTTGTTTCTCCTTCTGGCCTGTGACTGTTTGGCACACCAGCTTTGTGTACTATGTGTTGCATGTGCTATGTTTGGAGGTTGTTTGATTGGGTGTCTGCTTTAGAGGCCTCTGTTGGTGTGCTGTGTTTGTAATTTGTGCCTCCGGGAATGTTTATCTGTGTTTATGTGTTTGGTTTGCAGTTGTGATAGGTCTATGTGGGACTGTGTTTGTGGTGTGTGTGGTTACCTTCTCCTCCTGACTTGTTTTGGGAGTACTGAGTTGAGGGAGCTCAGCCTCCAGTTTGGATAGATGGTTGCATCTCTCACATATATTTGTATTTCTTGGGTGGAGTTGGGGGTTGTCTGTGTACTTGGGGCAGGTGTAACATTGCCTCAGGATTCACAGATTCCACTTGTTGTGGCTGGCCTTAGTGGATTGTATGTGTGGACAGATTTTATTGCCATACTACTGATCAGTGATTACTTCATTGTTTATGTTTGCTCTATCATGTAGTAGCTTCCTCATTCTCTTGCATGGTTTGGTTATGGCTGGTGTCCACCATGACAGATTTCTGCGTGTATGGCATTGTGTCTTGTTTTAATTTAGGACTGCATAATCCAAGCATTCCTGGCAGTGTTCATGGAATGGCTGTATTACAGGTTCTGAGGTGTGGCCCATATTTTGCACCTGCACGGGACCTTTAATGGATTCCACATCAGTTTGGGGGAGTGCAAATATTGCTTAACACATAGGTTCATAGGTTCATAGTAGGCTATCTGCCCTAGGGCATTTATAAGCCTAGCCAGAGTGTGTTTGGCTTTCGCCACCCATTTTAAATTAATTTTGCTATGCCTTTTTTTGAGGTTAGTATACTGTGCCTCTGTCTAACAGTGACACAGAAGTGATAGCCAGGGTAAACCTACGATCTCCCATCCACTCATCAAGATTCCTCTTGAAGAGAGTCAATGTGGGACTCTGCCTAACCTGGACTGGGATTTTATTCCAGAGTGAAGGGAGCCTCTGGGTTATGAATCTGTCCCTCCAGCATGTCCTATTTATTTCAGTGCTGAGGTTCAAGTCTCTCGGTAGCGTGGCTCGATGGGATTTGGATTTTCTGAGGTGCAGCATGTCCATTAATTCTGGGTTGGACATGGCTTTATATGTCAGGCACAGATGATCGCCTCTGAGCAGGCGGTATGCCACTGAGTAGAGCTGGAGTTTCTTTAACCGGGCAGCATATGGCATCTGTTTGAGCCCTTTGATCCTCTTGGTGAGGTACTTTTGGGGTCTTTCCAGTTGCTGCAGGTGTCTGGTAAGGTACCTCCCAAAAGGGGCATTGTACTCAATTATGGGCCTGATGAGGGATGAGTAAAGAGGTCCGATGACCTCCTCTGATCTAGATGTGAATCCCTTCATGATTAGGTGGGCTATATAAAATGTTTTTCTAACCACTTTGGCCACGTGGTTGTCAAATGAGAGATTGCTATCAACTTGGGTCCCCAGGTCCCTAATGACTTCTTCTGTACTTAATGGATTACCACCTATGTGGTAATTTGTGAGCACTTTGTTTTGCCAAAGGGGACGACTATACACTTTTGGCGTTTAGCTTGAGGCCATGGCTCTGGCACCAGTTGTCTGTTTCTATGAGGCCCTTTTGGAGGATGTTTGTGTCGGCTGGAGAGTTGATTATGGCGCCCAGTTTGCAGTCATCTGCGAACTTGGTCAGCCACAGTCCTTCCGTGTTGGCCTGTACCCCGAGAAATATATACCGAACAAGAGAGGTCCCAGGACTGAGCCTTGTGGGATGCCACTTGTAACTGGTTTGGAGTATGACATGGCTCCAGCAATTCTAACCATGTGGGTTCTGTCCTTGAGCCAGTTTGCAACCCATCTAGTGACATAGGGGTTTATATTTAAGCTGGTGAGCTTATCTATAATGCCCGAGTGGGGTATTGTATCGAAGGCTTTTGCGAGGTCCAGGTAGGCTGTGTGGACCACCTTCCCCTCGTCAATGGCCTTGGTGACTGTTTCAAAGAAATCGACCAGGTTTAAGAGGCAGGATCTGCCCTTAACAAAGCCAAACTGGGTAGGATCCAGTGTCTGTAGGTCCCCAATATCTTTATTTATGAGGTCCATGATGATCCTTTCCATAGCTTTGCAGACCAAGCTAGTCAGGCTTATGGGGTGATAGTTTCCAGGATCCGTTGAGGCCCCACCTTTGTGGAGAGGGACCACTGTTGCTGTGCGCCACTCTTTGGGTACATATCCTGTAGTAAGGCTAAGATTGAACAGTAGTTTTATGTTTGGGTTTAGCTCTTCTTGGAGTTCATGTAGGACGCAGCCCAGGACACCATCTGGTCCCATTGATGCTGTGTTTTTTGCTTTGGAGAAGGCGGCTCTTACCTGAGCATCTGAGATGTCAGGGGGGCAGCACTCTGTTGGGATAGATATTTGCCCTTTTGATGGGGAGAGGGGGGAGAAGTTTGCACTGAACCTGTCAGCTAGGATGTTGGCAATGTCTGTGGGCTCGGTGTATTTTTTGTCATTTTGGACTAATTCTGAGCATATCTGGGAATTCCCACCCAGGTTCCTAACATAACTAAAGAAAGCCTTGTGATTATCCTTAGTGTCCTGTGCAATTTTTCTCTCGAAGCTGGCCTTAGACGATTTTTTGAGTGCCGTAGTTTTTGCTAATACTGATCAGAGATGCCTTCCTTTTTGGGATTTTGCTCTATCATGTAGTAGCTTCCTCCTTCTATTGTATAGTTTGTTTATGGCTGGGGTCCACCAGACAGGGCGTCTGCCTTTGGAGGATTGGGTCTTGGTTTTATTTGGGATTGCATGATCCATGCATTCCTGAAGGTGTTCATAGAATGCGTTTATAAAGGATTCTGCGGTCTGGGCCGTATTTTCCACAGGCCGGGGGCTTTGAAGGATTTCGCCTCGGTTTTGAGGCATGTGAAATTTGCTTTAGAGAAGTTTTTCACTGTGGTTTTCTGGGCAGGGGATGGGGTTGGGATGTGAATATCCAGTGAGATTAGTTTATGGTCTGATCTTACCAGTGAGGGATACACTTCTGGTCTGGAGCATAGTGTCCCCATGTTGGTGATGATCAGGTCCAGTATGTTTTCCCCTCTTGTGGGAGTGGTAACAAGTTGTTCCATAGCATTTGAGTTTATAAATTCTAGGAACCTTTGGGCTGGGGTGTTGGAGCTAGAGTAATGCTCCCAGTCTATGTTTGGGTAGTTGAAGTCGCCCATGTTTTCCACTGTGGTTTTCTGGCCAGGGACTGTGGTCAGGATTTGTATATCCAGTGTGATTACTCTATGGTCTGGTTTTACCAGTGAGCAATACACTTCTCATCTTGCCATCCAGTACCCATGTTGCTGATTATCACATCCAGTATGCTTACCCCTCTTGTGGGAGTGGTACGTTGTTCCTGGGCCTTTTGGTTTATGGATTCTATGAACTTTTGTCCTACACTGTTGGAGCTAGTATAATGCTCCCAGTCTATGTCTAGGTATTTGCAGTCACCCAATATAATGTGGTTTGGAGGACTTGATATATTCGTGTATTCCAGCATAGGCCGGATGCAGTTCCTGGTGTTGGGACAGTAGTCTGTAGCAGGCTATAAACTGGGGGCAGTTTTAGCCACTGTTACTTGAGCATGGCTAGTCCATGCTGCTTTTGTTGTAATGGTACCGACATGGGGGTGTGGTTATCCTTGACAATTCTTGCTAGTCACCCTCCTTTTGTAGCTTGTTCCAAGTTTTGAGGCTGTACAGCACAGTATGAGGTGTAACCTGGTAGTGTTAGGGTGCTGTTGTGAGCCTTGCCTCAGTTTTTCTGTTACAGCGCAGATATCAACATTCTCCATACTGGGTGAGTTTAGACTGCATGCATCTTGCTGTTTCAACTTATCCCTTATCTTATTCTTATCCCTTCTTATACCTATGGAGATAGGTTTGTGTTTTGAGCCTTACCTATTCAGGGCACACTGTGGGTGACAATAGCCTTTGCCAGTATCCATGACCTGCACTGATAGGTGCATGCCAGGTGCATCATGTCATGCTCAGCATGTCATCCCAGCACACATTGGATCCCCTTTGACTAACTGCGATACTTCAGTCAATTGTTGCACTTGATCATCTCATTGTCATGTTGTGGCATGATGCTTGGTGAGGTAGGATGTTAGTCTCAGGGTTGTCGGATCGCATATTACACTTCCCTGTACATGTTTGAGAGCAGGTTGTGTCATGTTAGGCATCCCTGTTACTATATGAGTGAGTCAGAGAGGGGTATCATTCCCAGGGTTCCTACTGAGCCAGTGTATGTGCTATGCGTTGCCTCTTTGCCAAGGCCAGGGCATACTGGGCACGCCTCCTTCTGCCTACTGGGGCAGGCTCAGGTTGTTCCTCCTCAGAGTCACGCTCTGCCTGTGATGGCCTTGGCCCTGTGCTGGTCCTGCTGCAGCTGTTTTCGCAAGATCATATTATGTAGCATACACATACCATGACAATTTGGGTACATGTAGTTGGTGTGTACTGCAAGGCTCCACCAGATGTGTCCAGACACCGGAACCGTGACTTGAGCAGCCCAAACACGCTCTATTACATTACGTGTTTGTGTGTGCCTCATTATGGCGTTCCTGTTCAGGTGTGTGTGCGTTTCTGATGGGTGTCATCAGCCACGGCTCCAGTGCATAACCTGCATCCCCCACTAGGTGTCCGTGCGGGATGTCCCCATTGGCAAATGTCTGGTACAGCTGCGTCAAATGCCAGATGTGGGAATCGTGGTAGCTCCCAGGACAGCCAGCACACACATTCATTATTATGCCCTGGGCATCACACACGACCTGGCAGTTGATGGAGGGAAGCCCTTGTGGTTGATGTATGCCCTACCCGCTCACCGGCTGGTGCTTTGATGCGTATGTGCGGCAGTCTATTGCACCCAGTACCTCAGGGTATTCCGCTATTTGCTGGAAGAGGCGCATATTGCTGGCCAATACCTCACGGGCATTGGGGAAATATACATGATCACCGACATGTGCTGACATGGCATCCAGGAACTGGTGCAGTACCCTGGAGGCTGATGCCTGTGATATCCCCATCATATCACCAGTTGGTCTCTGGAAGGTACCTGTTGCTAGTATTCTTAGGCCAACACATACCTTGGTTTCCACTGGGATGGGTTCCCCTCTGTTGGTTCTGTGTGTGAGGCGTGGCCTGCACAGCTCCACTATTTGCTGCAGGAGGTCTCTGTCCACTCTGTAGCACTCTACTATCTCCAGCTCATGTAACCCGTGGTAGGTGACCCTGGGCCTGTACACTCTTCTCCGTCTCCTCACTGTGGGTTGTCTGGCACCATCTGCATTGTCACCACCCTCAGCAAGTCGCCTATGTCTCATTATGACAGCTATGGCAGCCCCTAACATTTCTGCTCTGAGTGAAGCTTTTTCAGTTTTCACTTCTATTAGCTTACTCCTGTCTTGCAGTGTCTCTTGAGAGAAACATTCTGCACTGCTGTTTGCAGAGTTTTAAGTGCTGGGCTGGGCTACTATTCTGCCTGTGTAATTGCCTGCATCTAATTGTTTTCACCTGCTAGCTCCAGCAGTATTCCCTGCTAACTTCCTACTACATCTGTTGCTTCCTTTTTCTTTCTGTTTCCTCAGGGAGGGAGGAGTGCAAACCAGCAGAAACACGCTCACAGTGGCTTACACGCGCACACATACTTACACAGTTCAGAATCTGCTTATTCGATGAAACGCTGCGGCCGCGCCAAGCGGTGTCAAACATCTCCCAACACGCTCCCACATGCTCAGTCTGCCTTACACGCCACAAGCACACTGCCTTACACTGCACACTGCCTTAGGCGCGCAGCAAGCGTATACACATCCAGCAAGAAACTTTGGTGTAGGCAACAGTGTACACCTTCCATTTCTTGACTTTCTCATGCTTACTTAGTGGCACACCTCTTTCCATGATATCTGTCTGACATCTGTCATGTAACTCTAACCTCCAATGAACTGCATTTCTTTCTACCATTTCCCCCTGTGATGTCACCTATCTCCTACTCTGTTCCTCCCCCTTATGTAACTCTTACACTACTCAGAATGTGCTCATTTGCTATGTGACAGTGGAATTCAGTATCCTTACACTCATTTGCATCAGATTACCTACTAATGCTTAGTTACATCTCTTAAACTCAGCTTCCCTCCTTGGCAACCACTACACGGTGGCCATGCTGGTTTTGGTCTGCTGGTCCCTGCATTGACATTCCATGTATTGCATAAAACCCACATTTGTGGGTTTAAAACCTTCGTTTTTATGTTCTATGCAGCGCAGCCCGTTTGCGCGGGGCTGCGCTGGGTTTAAACATCGGCAATCGCCGAAAAAAAATATATATATTTTTCATATATTTGCATCAGGTTTCCTTGCCAATGGCCACATATTTGGCCATTGGCATGCTGCCTGACACATATGCACCCTTTATTTGGAGCTGACATGGCTCCATTGCCGTTTTTGCAGAAACGTACTCAGTTGTTAACTGAGTACATTTCTGCAGCTAAAACGGCTCTTACACAGGCTGTTCTGGGCTTCCTGGATCACTAATCATCCTCATTTGCATGCTATTCGGCTGCAAGTGAGGTGATTAGCTTATCCACGCCCACTCCGTGTAAGAGCCGTTTTAGCTTGACTCTTACACGGACTTTGGGCTGTTCCTGGATCGCGAAGGCTGCATGGAGTCTTACACTACTCTTAGACTCCGTGCAAGCCTTCGTGAATCCGGCACAATGTTTTTCTTAACATTATTATTTAAATGGTGCATGATTGTTGATGCATGTTATAAAGTAAAGTTTTTTCAGTTATTTTTAAGTGTAATGTGGACAGTGTAAATAGGTGCTTCTGTTTATTCTGTTTCTTTCGCCCTTCTTCTCTCTTTCTCCTTGTTTAGTTTTAAGAAATGTATGCACTGCAATGTAAAAAAGGGGATAATAAAAGAAAAATAGTGTGCTTTTTCTCATTGTTGCATAGGGGAATGATCGTGTTAGCTTTATATAATAACACGTTTTGACAGAAAGCAAGTAAATGAAAAAAGAATATTGAATATTATAAGTTCTTTTTTCTAGCAAACAGTCCTGTATCTGGTTCTCATGTCACTAGCAGAAAATCTGATAAAGAGGAATGGCTTGAAGAAAATGTTTTCTGAAAACATTGAAGTGTTTCCCAGTTGGGTGAGCTATAAAGATAAGGTAAAACCAGACAGCACTTAATAGAATCACAGGCTCCACCATGTGTCTTAGCATGGATATGCTTTCTTTCTGGTTAGCTTGAGTCTGTGTGTGTGGCTGTCAGGTTTGGAACTCATGTTCCTATTAAGGGGGTAAAACTTCAATATTTGAAGATGTACATAGTTCAGTGTGTTATTATTAAGTTAGTAGGTTTCAGGGGGTATTGGGGGTTTTATGAGGGGTATTGAGTGTGTGTGTGTATTTTTATTTGAGGGTTTTCAATAAAACAAAAAGTTTCAAGATGTGACATAGGCTCAAAAGGAGATGACAAGAATCAGATGTATAAAAGATTAACCTGCCAAACAGTGCATGCATGTAACAGAAAAGCTGGAATGTGGTTATCAAAGGTGAGACCACTGTCCACCTGTGTCCACAGGTCTCTTATCAAACTTTTGGTGTTTAGTGTACTGCCACCTATGTGGTAATTCACCGGTACATGTTTTTTTCCCAAAGGGGATAACTATACATTTCTTGACACTGAGCTTGAGCCCATGGCTCTGGCACCAAGCATATGTTTCTGTAAGGCCCTTTTGTAGAATATCCACATCATTTGGGGATTCAATAATGGCTCCCAGTTTGCAGTCATCTGCGAACTTTGTTAGCCAGAGTCCCTTAGTGTTGGCCTGTACTTCAGAGAAGTAGATGCCAAACAAGAGTGGTCCCAGGACTGAACCCTGAGGTACTCCACTTGTCACTTGTCTGGAGCTGGATTTGGAGTCGGCTACTTTTACAGTGTAGGTTCTGTCAGTAAGCCAGTTGGCAACCCATCGAGTGACGTACAGATTAATGCCCAGCTTAGTAAGTTTATCTATGATTCCAGAGTGGGGGATGGTGTCAAAGGCCTTGACAAGGTCCAGATAGGCTGTGTGGACCACCTTACCTTCTTCCACAGCTCTGGAAACTGATTTGAAGAAGTCAATCAGGTTCAGGAGACAAGATCGGCCCTTTACGAACCCAAACTGGGTGGGGTCCAGTGTTTGAAGGTTGCCAATGTCTTTGTTTATAAGTTCCATGATAATACGTTCCATGGACTTGCAGATCAGGCTCATCAGACTGATGGGGCGGTAGTTCCCAAGATCCAAGGTGGATCCCCCCTTGTGGAGTGGGATAACTGTAGCTGTGCACCAATCAGTGGGAATGAAGCCTGAGGTGAGGCTATGATTAAACATGACACTTAGGTGAGGTGCCAGTTCATTTTGTAGTTCATGTAGTACACAGTCCGGGATGTCGTCTGGTCCCATGGATGCTGTATTCTTAGCTTTGGAGAGTGCAGATTTACCTGTGTGGCCGTTATTACCGGAATTTGGCAATCTTTCAGTATTGAGATGGGGCCTTTAGGGGGTGAGAGGAAGGTGAAGTTGGCACTGAATCGATCTGCCAGGATATTGGCAATATCCTTGGGATCAGTATATTTAATGCCATTCTGTTGTAGCTCAGAGCAGATCTGAGCATTGCCATTTAGATTCTTGACATAGCTATAGAATGCCTTGTGGTTGTCTTTGAAATATTTGGCAATTTTATTTTTGTAATTAGCTTTGGAGGATTTTGAGGGATCTCAGCTTCTTACTGAGGCTGGTAAGGGAGTTTTTTTGCATTCTGGGATTTTCCTGTTTTCTGCAACAGTTTCTTCCTTTTGTTTAAAGTTTGTTTATGGCAGGGGACCACCAAATAGCCTTCCTTTTTTTTTGGAGGAGAGCCTCTTGGTTTTATTTGGGATGGTATGATTCATGCACAAGTGGATGTGCTCGTACAGTGCCTTAGTGTAGGATTCAGCAGTCAAACTTTCAGTCCCGTCTGCATGGGTGTCATGACATTTGTCACTTCTGACTTGAGTAGCATTAAGTTGGCTTTGGAGAAGTTTTTTTACGGAGGTTTCCTTACTGGGGTGGAGGAGGGATGTGGATGTCAAGGGTGATTTAATTTATGGTCAGACCTGACCAACGAGGGAGTAACCATAGGTGTGGAGCATCGACTACTCATGTTGGTAATGACCAGTTCAATGATATTGGAGCCCCTGGTTGGACTATGGATTAGTTGATCCAGGCCATTAGAATTTATGAATTCCAGGAACCGTTGGGCAAAGGTGTTGGCCAGTTAATGGCAGGGTAGTTGAAATCACCCAGTATTAGGTTGTTTGGTTGTATCTTAATATTTTCCAGTATGTTTAGAAAGGTGTAGTGAGAATCATGGGGCATAGTGGGGGATCTGTAGCAAGCTACAATTTTGATTGCAGTCTTACCTAGTGTTAGTTGCATCTGGAGAATTCCAGACGCATTGTGTTGGGCAACTAGCCTGGTGGTGTGAATATCCTTGGTGAATATGGACACTCCTCCACCTTTAGTGTTTCGGTCCTGGTTTGGTGGCCAAAAAGTGTTGTAAGAGTTGTAGCCTGGTATTGCAGGGGTGCTCTCTGGAGCCTTGAACTAGGTCTTAGTTACTGCACAGATATCGATGGGAATGGAGAAAGGAGATTCTGCTGACAGGGATGATTGCAATTAGGGAAACAGACAATAGGCAAGAGGGATCGGGAATGTGTTGGAGAAAACTGGTAAAGAAATTGAGGTACTGGGAGAAAATAACTGGAGAGGGAAAGATAATAGAATGGGAAGATGCCAAGAACTGATTTAGACTGCAGGTTAAATATTGCCTTCCCTATCAAGGACTGACAGAGTATAGGCAAAAAGAAAGAAATAGGGGGTCCTAAATAAAAGACCAGCACTGGCAGAGTTTTTAGTAGAATCTAGAATAGAAGTTGCCAATAGGAAAGAAATTATTAGTAGAGCATACAATCAGAGGAGGTTAGGAAGGACTGGGAATAGAGAATAGATAAGCAATTCACAAAGAAACAATGGGGGATATATGTTTGTCTCCCAAACATGCAAAAAAAATCTAGACGATTTCAGATCTTTGCCTGTAAGTGCTTACATAAGTATTTTTATACCCCCAAGCAAACTTCAAATAATTTTTTCTCAGTTAGACAGCGAATTTTGGAGGTGTGATGGGGCAGAAAGAGGTAACTGGGAACATATTTTCTGGGAGTGTAATGAGTTTGTAGACTTTAAAGATTCTCTGCAAACTGCTCTGTTGGAGATGCTGGGTGAGCAAGTTGGAGCGAATAGGGAAATTAATTTTTTGAGCCGTGATGCAAACTCAGAATTGCCTAGACATAGTAAGACCTTGCTGAGTCTAATTACGATGGCTGCCAAGAAAGCAATTACTAGAAAATGGAAATCAAAGTCTAAACCAACTTTACTAGTAGTGAAGATAGTAACAGAGTGAAAACAACTAGAACTGCGATCTTTAGAAAAGGACAGGAGCAAATTACTTTGGAAAAAATGGGAACTGTGGGATCAATACATGCAGAAGAGGAACAAGGTTTAAAAGAAGGCAGGATTTGAATGAGCTACCTCATGGTTGACTAACAATGGCTGGATATGTTAAAAGTGATGTTTAATGTTTGTAGCTACAATTGTGTCGCAGCACAGTTTGGAATATATAATGTTTGCAACTGAGATTGTGTCACTATGGTTTATTGTCATTTATATAAATGTAATACGGTCTATGTCATGCATAATAATTTAATAAAGATGTTTCTTGTTTAAAAAATAAATAAATTTAAAAGATAATTACTGCTCATCTTGTAGAACAGAACTTAGTGCAAATGTTCCAACTAGGGAGTATAATATGCTAACAAAGAGAAAGTACAGTCGTGTAAGATGAACTTACTGTAACAGGAGATGTTCAAACAATAACTGCTGCAATAACCTTGGCTATATGGGTTATATCCTTATATGCTGTCAGGGATATAAACAGTCGCCTAGTTTCCAAAGCTTCAGGGCACCTTCTATGTGCTCAAATGGTCAAGCAGCTCGAGCTGAGTGACGAAAACACAAGTTTGGGCCCAAAGCCCTTCAGAGATTTCTGCCAGCAGAGGCAGGGAGGCAGAGCCTTAAAAGACAAGGCTAGGTATAACAAAATAAATGCCCACACCAAAAAACAAGAGGGATGGAGGGAGAGAGTGGCTACTGAAGCAGTGATCATTTGCACTTCTACTGTTATGGTAAGCTCAGTTTACAAAACTGTACTATGTTCTTCATATTGATCACTGCCTCAGTAGCCTTAGCTATATGGGTAGATCACCATAGCTAACTATATTTGTAAGGTGGAAGGAGAAGGGCCCATGAGCCCCTGGAGAATGCTCCTAGCAAAGCTTGATCAAGATATACAGAAAGAATCCAGTTTAGAGTGCTTTGTAAAAGTATACATAGAGGACCAAGTAGCACCTTCCAGAATACTTTTAGAATCCAACCCTTTCCAAAAAGCCATAGAAGGAAAGGTCCTTGCAGAGTGGATCTCGACCCTGCCTGGAATAGATTTGCCATGGTGAGTATAACAAAAGGTAATACAGCCTCAAACAACCATTTGAAAATTGTCTGTTTTGACACCGGTTATCCCTTCTTCTTAACGTCACAAGAGATGAACAATTACCCGTGTTGTCTGTGGATATTCAAAGTACAGAGTATCCTTTCTCCCTAATTTTTAGGTTCAGGAAAGAAAACTGGGAAATGGATAATTTGGCTTGAAGTAATTTCGGATACCACTTTAGACATAAAAGGAGGATTAGTTCCCAAAGAAACCTTGCCCTTGTGGAAAATGAGATAGAGTTATCTCACCATAAGAATCTGCAACTCAGATACCCTTCTTGCAATAGTCAGAGAAATCAATAAAACTGTTTTCCATGTTAAGAACTTCAAGTCAGCCAGATTAACTGGTTCAAATGGAGCAACTGTTAATTTCTCTAATGCAAAATTAGAATCCCAAGGAGGGGCCACCGGTTTGCTTGGAGGCCTCTTATGCAAAACCCCTTTCAAGAACATTTTGACATGCCACTGCTTGAATGAGGAGAATCCATGGCCAGACATGCTGAAATGGTCAATAAGTGAATATTGACAGAGGAATAAAAAAGGCCATGCATTAGTAACTCTCACAAATATAGTAAAACCAAAGAATAACTAGTCCTGAAAGGGTACTAATATATGATTTTCTAGAAGCAGGCTTTTTTGCCTCCATTGGTACCTGCTGCATGTCCTCAGGAAAATAGGCACCTAAAAGGAATTAAGACCCTGTCATCCAGGCAGTCAATTCAAGATGATTGATGTCAGGAGGTATCATGCACACCTGTTCTTGTGTGAGTGGATCCATTCTGTGAGGAAGCTTGTGGTAATTTCCCCTGGCCATTTCCAAAAGAAGGGAGAACCAGGGTTGCCTAGGCCAGAAGGGAGTCACCACAACGATCTTGGGGGATTCCTTCTGAATCTAAAGAAAGTACCCTGAATATTATTGGAAAGGGTGGAAACACGTACACTAACATTCCTGTCCAAAGACAAGAAAAGGCATTGGTCTTCCAGGCCTTCTTGTATGGGGTCCTGGAAAGAATTTTTCCAATTGCTTGTTCAGTGAGGAGGCAAAGAGGTCTACCCAAGGAACTCCCCATACATGGATCCAATCGTCGAAGACCCCCAGATCTAGTTTCCATTCATGAGGGTCTGCCCTGGTCCTGCTCAGCTTGTCTACCACACAATTTTAATCTGACAAAATGTAGGATGCCTGTAGAATGAGATTGTGCTATGAAGCTATATTCCAAGATAACATGGCTAGTCTGCAAATGGGGTACATCCTGGTTCTCCCTTGCTTGTTGATGTATCACATCACCGTGGTATTGTAAGTAACCAATTGAAGAGGTCCCGGGGACCATGGATGGTTCAGAGAATTGAGTGCCTTGATCAGTGCCAGCATCCTCTAGATATTTATGTGCTTGCATCTGACCTTGGTTTCCCACACCCGCTGCACTTTTATCTCTCATGAAACTGCTCCCCAAGCAAAGTCTGAAGCATCTGTGGTGACTGACTGCTTTGGAGCAGGGAAGGAGAACAGGAGACCTTGATTTAAGAATATCTGTTGTCTACACCAAGTGATTTCTCTTCTGACAAATCCCAGTATTGGGATCTGAAAAGATAAAGGGTGCTGATGCTGGGACCAAAGAGATTTCAGATACCACTGTATCTTCCTCATGTGGAGTCTTGCCAGGGTTACTATGAGAATCATAGATGCCATGAGAGCAAAAATCCTGAGATACTCCCTCGCAGTGACTGGTCTAAATGGAAAACCTTAGAAATAGATCTAAATAATGATCTATTTTTTTCCTGTGGAAGAAAAGCTCTTTGAGCTGAGGTGTCTAGTTGACATCCCAGGAACACAATCCTGTGTGAGGGAGTTAAGACAGACTTTTGAATATTCTCTTAGAATTCCAGCTTGTGCAGGAGATTCCTGATACTTTGAAAAAAAAAAAACTTTGCAAAGATAAGCAAGTTGTATAAATACAGAAAAATGTGGATAGCCTGCAATGAGCTACAGCTGGAGCTAGACACTTTGGGAACACTCTTGGTGCAGTGGATAATCCAAAGAGTAAGGCAGAAAACTGATACAGTGATCCAGGCACACACAACCTTAAACACCTGAAGTCTGAATGAATAGGAATGTATGATAAGCATATTTTACGTCTAGTGTTACCAGGATACTTGAAAGAGGAAGAAAACACAATAGGTTGTGAAGTGACATCATTTTGAATTTGAGCACTATCACAAACAGGTTTAAGAAAGAGTCTCCAAGCATTTTCTTTGTTTGTGACTAGGAACATCCTTGAATAAAACCTCTTCCCCACCTGAGAAGAGGAACTGATTTTATAGCTCCTTGGGACAGCATGTGATGAAGAACAGATGGAAACAAAACAGTCTAATCTGCAGGATGAGGACGGATCCACTGGAAAGGAGGAATTTCCTCCCACTGCCATCTGTAACCCTACTGAATGATTTTCAGAAGTCTGCAATAATCTGTTGCCAAAGAAAAAATGGGGATGTACACTTTCTAGAAGAGAAAGAAGGCTAGGGTGGGAGGGGGTCACAAGGTCTCTTGAATAGTCATTCATACTTGTTGGAATATGTTGGTTTTGGATGGTTTAAGATTTCTTTTTGGAGTTCCCTTGCCATGTCTTCTTAAACGTCTGTTTACCTGTATTGCTGCAACTGTTTATTCTGTTATTTGCTGAAACTGGTTGAGGAGAAAGAAAATTCCTTGGAAAATTTGGAAAAGGAGGACTGAAAAATCTTAGAGATTCCCTGGATCAGCTTGCCCCTTTCATCACACTATTTGATCAGTTCTGCAGCAGTGGGGCCAAACACTAAATCTCTATCCCAGGGAGAATTTAAATCTCATTTTTAACATCCTCCATAAAGTTCTGAGAATGCAGTCAAGTAAACTGCATAAAACCATGCCAGTGGCATAGCCCTGGAAGAAGTATCAAGAGAGTCATACACACACTGCAGACAATGGGCAGTGATCTGTGCAATAGAAGCAACTAAGATATTTAAAGCAGATTTTTATTCACAGGAAGAAACTGTAGATAAAACAATCCTCATACTTTCACAATATATCAGAATAAAGTTTAACATATGAGCCTGACGGTTTAAAATTCTGGTATTCAAAGTTGAAGAAGTATTCACTTTTTTCCCATACCTATCAATAATGTTCTCTATTCTGGTACTTACGTATTATCGCAACCAGATTTTTCACGGCACTAATGTCCGCTTCCCAATCGTGACATATGCTTGTTAATATTTTGCAGAAGTTATCTACTGTGTTTTCTTTAATACTGCAGGCTGGTTTCAGGAGTGTGATCCAAGAAATGTAAAAAAAAAAAACACTGTACTTGTTTCTGTATGCACTTTACTGCCAGCATGTTGCTTCTTGCAAGTCCGCCCACTAAACGTTCCTTTTTTTCATGGCAGCAAATGCTTGTCAAGTAACAGTAATAATTTGGGCTGTATTCTTCCTTAACTGCTGTTGTCAGAT
Source organism: Protopterus annectens (assembly GCF_019279795.1). Lineage (NCBI taxonomy): Eukaryota > Metazoa > Chordata > Ceratodontiformes > Protopteridae > Protopterus > Protopterus annectens. The sequence goes on along the minus strand of NC_056732.1, from coordinate 353,213,221 downwards.
GAAAGACAGAAGATCTGAGGGTATAACTGGGATGATTTACATGTCAGTTTTTTTCATTTAGCTTGCGTGTGTGTTTTAATGAAATTGTAGTTCTCAAACCCTTGTAGCATCCTAGTTCTACACAAATAAATGTGAATGTATACTGCCTGTGCTGATGTCATTGTTTTACACACACACAGCTCCGTGTACTGAGGGAAACATTTTCGGAGCACCTACTTCCCTTTTTGTATATGACACTGTCAGGGTTATGGTCAGTGACTTTCAAGGGAAGCCAGAAGCCTTTGTACTACCATCGTTCTTTTCAAAATTATCTTGTGCGACGTGACTGTTAAGCTTCTCAGTGTGCTATACAGCATGCTCATGTTCTATTGCAAGGCAGCGGCAGTAAGCCAAGATATAAAAGAAGCATACCTAAGCAGCGATAGTCTTTTTTCTGACATTTAATTGATAACAGTCCAGAAAAGAAGACATAGTGGTAAAGAAAACACACCAAACAACTTTTTCACAACGTTTACGAAGATATTTCAGGATCGGAGAGCAGCCGCTATTGCCATGAAAAATCTGGTTGCGATAATACGTAAGTACCCTCTATTCTTATTAGAAATAGTAGGATTGGAATTAACTAAGTGATTAGTAGCAGAGGAGTCAACTAAGGCTATAGCTGTTGGGTCATGCTTGGGAATAGTATATACAAATTGAAAAGACTGAGAAACTTTATACATACTATCTGCCTTTTTAGGGGCAGCAGGCTGAGTATCAGGAAAATTGCAGGCAGTAAGACACATCCTCTAAAGGAGACGTGACAGGAGGAATGGGTGTAGGTTCTGGAAAATCCTTCTGTAACAACTCATAGTTTTTTTTAGGGACTGAGAAACCTCAGAGTTCTCCCACTGAAAAGAATATGACATTCTAGCAATAGTCTCAGAGAAAGAGAAACCCCCACAGAGGAATCAGAAAGAGAGGTCGTCTCTGAGTCTGAATCAGAAATCTGAGGACAAAACCCTGAATCTATCATGCATCTTCCTGTTCAGATTCAGAATCTTGAATCTCTTCAGAAAAGGAGGAATCCCTCTTTCTTTTACCAGAAGCTACTCTAGAAGAAGGAAAGGATTAAAAGCCTGAATTAAATCCTGGGCCAGTACCAGTAAACTACTCTTATCCAAAGAAATTTGAGGAGGAGTAGATACATGCTTGGTTTACTGTTTCTTTTTGACAGGAAAAATTGGGTCAACTATGTTACTAATGGCAACTGCTGCTTCCCCATGGATGGCCAGAGCATTTTGACACAACAGGGAAATATTCCTTGTTCCCTTTCCCAGATCACCAAGAGTGGTTCTCCTTTGAAAACTAAAGGTACCCCAACAGCTGCAGAAGATGTGGCTCACCACTAGTCCATAGTAGCTGTAGGTGCTACACCAGGAGGATATGGAGTAAAAGATGAGTGGTCTGAGGTACAACAAATAGCCACAGCAGAGTCAACCACCTGAGGCTGAGGCAAATTGCTAGCCTGACGTGGTGGCAAAGGCTGTTTAACTTTTTCTTTTTGGGGCTAGAAGAAGGACCGACCGTAGGAGTGACAATCTGTCCGTGGACAAGACAAAACTGGTGTCTCTACTGTGGGGAAAACAAGCAACAATGCCAATAAAACTACCAGTCCACAAAAGTTACTTTTTTTTACAGAAAAAAAACAAAGTAAAAAGCACTTTCAAATACTATGGCAGCCTCGCAACCTTAAAATAAACACAATTTCTCCACAGAAAATAGTTTAACAGTTAGTTTACAGTACTTTTAAACTGACAGCAATCAGTGATTTGTTTAAAAATACATTACAGTCTCGAAACAATCCATTAAAATACAACACTCCTAGCTTTAAAATAACTTTTCTGAAGAGGAAATTAATAAAACATCAGTAAAAATAAGAAAATGGAAGTTATTTTCGCAAAGGGAATTTATCTGCCCAGCTAGAGAAGGCACAAGCGGACAGTCTATCTTCAAAATCCTTGGATGAGTATCGTCGTTGGTGGCAGTAAAGCTCTAAAGGACTAAATGCCTAAACTTATCTTTTATTCAGAGCTGACTTATCTTTTAGTCAGGTCAGCACATACCAAGCTGCTTGACAGTTTGGGTATATGGAAGGTGCTTTGGAAGCTGGACGACTGTTATATGCTTGGCAGGATATAACTCATATAACTAAGGCTACTGCAGCTGTGATCAGTATAAAGAACACCTGAAAGTGTGTTTCAGTTCATTTTCTCCTCAATAATTGTTGCTAAAACCAATGTTCTAAACTGAGCACAAACTTAAAAATTAGTCTGTTTACTGTTGTGTATCTGTTGCTAAAGAGTTGTAGTGAATTAGAATGCGATTAAAAATACTACAATAATATCACCTACTGTGACCTTATAGAAGGTACAATTTTCATAAGGGAGAAGGTATTCTCTTTTTCAGAGACATTGAAAAAGTAATAATTCACTGCCAAAATAGACTAAAATACATTCATTAAAAATTTATAAAAACAAAAGACAGCCAACAAATAATTGAAATTTCAGACTTTTTTCCTTGTTAACCAGCACAGGAAAACTTGTGGAAAGATTAGCATGGATAAAATACTAAAAACTGAAAAGAAAACATTTACTGATGACCAATCAATATGCTTACATCAAAACTAATCTACCTCTTCCTCTAACTAATCTAAATTTACTGAGGACAAATCAATATGCTTACATCAAAACTAATCTACCTCTACCTCTAACTAATCTAACTCATAAATCATGTTCAACCCAAAAATGACCATACTACTTTTTCCCCCAAATACCTCTCTCATGAAAATACAAAATGTAAAGTCCTCTCTCTCGATAATACAACCATTGAAATCACTTCTCATAGCAAACTATTAGGGGTTATAGTGGATGAAAATCTTACATTTGACCTGCATATACAAAATTGCATAAGAAAAACTCATTGCAAAATAGGGATGCTTTACAGAGCCAAAAACCTTTTCACCGATGCAGCCACTTGCCACTACTTATCTCCTCCCCACTCTTCTTTATGGTGCTCCCATCCTGACTAACCTCCAGGCTTCACAAAAATTAAAACTTGAACAATGCTATAATAAAGTTGTTAAATTTGCAGCACATACCCCTTTCAGAACCCATCACTTTATAGCACTTGTCACATCAACTAACATATACACAGCTTCTTACCACCTATAAAATTATCCAGCATCCATCTCCCTGTCTATCACTAAAAAACATTCTACATAACTACTGCATGTTCCCAGTCAGTCACTGCAATCCAGTGACCAAAGTCTCCTGTCGGTCTACAAATCTAACAAATCTGCTGGGCATTGTCTATACTCGTACAAGGTTGCTAAGGCCAGGAACTCCTTACCTGTATCCATCAGATTTATACCTTCCCTCCCATCTTTCAAAACCACTCAAAGACTTTCTAGCTAAAATCTGCCTTTTCTCTTGCTCAAAACCAGGATAAACTATATCCATAAATGTGAACACGTACCTTTTCATTCCGTATACCTCCTTATTCTTGCTTCGTCACTTACTTCCTTACTGCTATCTAATTCTCCTCCCTGACTTTCTCTTTAAATATACCATAATTCTGTTTTTCCCTCACTTCATATTGCAATTCCTATTTGTATTAGACTAACTTACCTTTAATTTCTCTACAAACTAAGACTTATCTAAATATTAAATGATTGTCATATACCTTGTATCGATTCTTAACCAATGTTTTTATATTACATCTAATTTCTAATTATTTCAACTGTAGATGTTTTTGTTTTATTTTTGAAGATTGTAAAATTGTTATTAAAATGTTTTGTAATAATTTGGACCTGTTCTCCCCGGGTCTCCACTGAAAATAGGCTTCTATCCAGTCAGACTTTCCCGGTAATCAAATGTCAATAAATAAATAATAAATAAACTTGAAATGATTCTTCTGACATTTTGAATGCTGGCTTGCAAGAAGATGTGGTCTGTTTGGATTTGTATAGTGCTTTGACAGAATAAATTAGGATATACTACTGCATGAAACACTGTTAAGGTCTAGCTTTACAACTCTTTGTATGTGTGATGATAGAAGGTACTGCCAGCTATGCCAGGAGATGTAGGACAGTGGGCATGTAACATATGCCAGGACAGCTAGCTGGAATTTAGTAAAGAATTATATGTTATTTGAATATCAAACTGATTTGTACAGATGCTTGTGTTGAAAATGTATTTGTAAAGTTGCTTGTGTTAAAAATGTATCAATAATGTGCCATGCTGGAAAGAAAAGAAATGTATATGCATTATTGTAACTGTTTAAATGTATATATTGTAACAGAGGATACTGGAAGAGAAGAGGTTAATCTCATTCCCAGATAACTTTCAAAATAGTTGAAATTATATTAGGCCATAAAGAAAAACTGTGGTGGTGGTGCTGCGGTAGCATTGTCGCCTCACAGTAAGACGTTGTCCTGTTCGATTCTCAGCTAGAGCGTCTTCTGTGTGGAGACGTGTGAATGGGTGTACCTTCGTTGAAGGTTGTACGTCAGGGCCGGCAACTCGGCAAGTAAAAAATCTCCTGCCAGTCATTAGCGGACTGAAGTTGCACTGTGGCGACCCCTAACCAGAAAAGGCCGAAAGACACAACAACAACATATTAGGCCATAAAGATTGCGTCTTACAGTTTTGGTTGCAGCCAGAGACAAAATATCTGGGAAACCAAGTATTAGAAGCCTTCTTTATTGTCTCTAGCAGGGAGCTAATTGTTATTCTAGAAGAGTAGAGGTTTGAAATTGTTTTAAGACTTCCAGGAGCTGCAGCAGATCTAAGCAAACCTCTATCTGTGTGTATGGTAACACATAGGTACTACAATCCTGGCAGCTTCTAGTGTTGGTGATAGTGTGGGGAACACAGTCAGGTGACCACATGTGATGTCATTCTGTAAGCTATCCCAGAAATAATATTTAGATATTATATTGAGAAATCTCTCAGTCAGACTGAACAGTCTGTTTCTTGGAACCTGACATGGAAGGATCCCTCATCTACTTCATCTTGCCTTGCTCTAGTAAGTGAACCAGGGAAGAGTAACTTTTTAGATTAGTCAGGAAAATATAGTAAGATTAGTTAAGTATTGTGTTTCTGTATCTGTATGAATCTATTCAACTATGTTAAATATTTTCTGTGGTTGAAACTCTGGTGTTTACTGTAAATAGATATTTAGTATTTTCTTGTTCTTTTATTATTTATTATAAAATATATTAAAACTTTTCATTGTGGCTGATCCTTTTAGAAAATATTTAAACTTTGGGATTATTTGCATATATTTATTTGATGATAACTGTGGCCACTCCTGAAAGCTTGGCTGTTTGGTCATCATTACCATTTGCATTAATATTAATTTTACTCAGTATAATTGGATACTCTTTTAAGAGCCTTATAGTAACTGACTGGTGGCAGTGATTCTAACTTATAGTCTGGGAAAAGTTGGTACAGCAGGTAATCTGTGCCAACCTTTCCCAGGTGTCTGTGTGCAAAAATTAAATCTCAGAGTGTGTGTGTGTATGTGTGTGTGTGTGTGTGTGTGTCAGCTACTTGGAACAGGGACATGAAGCACTGTTTTCACAGAGAGAGTGGTGGAGGACCTGGCTTGGACACTTGGCTGAAGACTTAACACTGCAGTGGGGAACCTTATTGGGGACCTAGGGAGAGACACAGAGAGAGAAACCCAGACCCTGGGCTGAGTGTGTTCCCTGTGTGCTCCTAAAGGAAATTGTGCTTGATGCAGACAGATACATCTGAAAATACAGTGCATCTATTTTTGCCCCAAGTGAATGTCTCTCTCCAGTGTCAGTGGTGAGGATTCAGGCTCCTTGATTACTAGCCCAGAGTGGGGACATCACAGTATGGATACATGAATGGTTATGGAACAGAACCTAAAGAATGCCCTGGGATGGTTTATTATGCATGAATTGTGCAGAAGATCAGGATGTACCTCAGTGATCAATCCTGATCCCCCTTATTTAACTGATCTTTGTTTGCTGGTTATCCATTATAATACATACACTTTTATGCAATAGGCAGACAATATCAATATGGGAAACTTATAAGTAGTCTGAATGATATGTTATATTTAAAATCAGCCTGAAATAACCTGTGCTCATACTCATTATGTGATAATATGATAATTTATTTAGAAGAAAACTAAAAGTACATTTTTTTAGACCAACCAGAATGAAGAAGTCTGTATCATAGTTACAATATACAAATACAGACCGCTAACTTTTTTGAGGGGATTAGGATACATTAGTGGCTGATAAATTAGGACTAATATTGACTTGCCAAAGAAGATTTCAGCAAGTAACAATACTGGGAAATAAAACTGCTGAAAACCAGGATCCCTTGCATATATAGAATATGCATTAAGATGGGACTAGATTTATTATGGTGTTAAGAAAATAAATATCTTACAGGTGTTGTGCTATTATTAAAAGTTTCCAGAAGTCAGAAAGTTAAAAGACACTATGAGTCAATGTATAATCAATGCACCAAAATATGCATTTCCCAGCTATGATATTCTAGATACTATAAGAGACAAAATTCCACGGTATCATAGTGCTAAGCATGGGGCTTTTTTTGAGAACTGGGACTTCCATGATGACATGGTCAAGAGCAGCAGGGAGGAGAGTGACATGAATCGATGCTGGTCTGACATCCATAGTGATAGAATGATGACGTTAAGGCGTAGTCACCACCTCAGTACTTTATGTAGAACACCTTTTAGCTACACAAATAACCCACCACTGGGTGCTACCATCCAGTTTTCATTATGCCCTTTTAAAATCTCTGCCTTTGTAGAGATCGAAAGAAATAGGAAGATGCACAGGTGCAGACTAGAATAACATCTAAGAGAGTGTCGGAGTGAGTATACATGCTGCCATAAAAATGCCCTGTTTTCATAGTAACAGTTGAAGGCATTAAAAATAATCATCCATAATTTTTAAACACCAGTACAACATTTGTAATTACTGGCACAGCTCAAATTTAGTACTGTGACTGTGCAATGGTAGAAGTGTGCTCCTGCATGCCTCCTCCTGTACAGGTGGACAAAAGCCAGCCGATTGGCATCCTTTAGTTTTTCAGATGTCCTTTTTTTTGTTATTTTGCTTTTCACTTGAAAATTGAAGGATGTGGAGAGATAATTCATGGTACTGGCACAGGGTGCTGGTCAAGCTAGTTATGCTTCTAATGGAAAACACAGAATATAGATTTGCCATCCAAGTAGTATCACTGCACCACTAAATGGTCCATATATACAAGATCCATAAGTAATAGTTTGCTTGACATTTAACAATACAGAAGAGAAGTTTTTTCCCTATCACCTGTGATTGACATGCTCTTTGAGTGATTAGCATATTAATTTTGTGCATGTATATTATTGTCAAATCTCAAACCACATTTCTGAGCACAAGCACAATTCTAGTATCTTGTAATTAGCTCCTGCTGTTAATATTCTATCAGACTGCATGTGAGGATGCCGTTTGGCTTAGCTTCCTCCCCCCCCAATATTGTATATACAGATAAACAGGTTGCTGAAATTTCTGTTTAAGTATTACTATTAAAACTGTATTATACACAACTGTATCCTTATCAACATAGTTAAGAATGCAATTGTCATTGTATTTGTACTTCTCTCTCCCCCCATCTTTATTGCCATCCTTTGTCTTACAAACAATTACTATTTTTTGTTTCTCTCTTTTACTAGTATATGCAGCAGTGGCACAGTAAATGCCACTCATCCCACCAGCAAGGCCTGTTGTGTCCATCATGAGTGGCAGCAGTGCCACCACCAGCATCACCGCCTGAAGCACTCAGCACATCAGGGTCCCAGCCTGCCACAGTTGCCTCCACACCTACTGCCCTACATGCACCATCCTATGACGGCAGACCTGCACCAGAGGCTGATACAATGGTACTTGCCAGTAGCAGTGTCAGTAGAGGTGACTTAGCAGGAGATGGCAGAGCTTGTAAGGGAAATAAGAGATAGAAGGTTGAATGCCAGCACTAGCCACATGCAGACCATGCTCTGGTGACTCACTGAGTTCTGTCCCTGATCAGCGCTGACTCTGCCTTCTGAGGCAGGACCAGTGGTGATGGTACCTAGGGTGATGAGTGACCTCCCACTGGGTCTAAGCTGTCAGAGACTGCAACTGCAAACACCCAGTGCGACATACCCTAAAACTGTGTTCCCTTCCCTTTTTAGTCCAGTCCCACCCAGGGCTGGTGTTACCATTTTGGGGGCCCCCAGCAGATGTCAAGTTGGGGGCCCCCTGAGGACTTCGTCTACATATCACCTTGTCACTGCCACCCTTCCTAAGCAACATTTTAGTTTATACTGCAAAGTTTTAGGAGTAGTGCACACAGACTCACCTGTAGCTACAGTACTCTTACCTTACAACAGGCCTGTGTATCACACTATGTTGGACCATCTCACAAAGGAATATTTACGGTTACTTGCATTTACTTGCAACAATGATACATTGCAGCAATTTTATGTACAAGTCTGGACTTAGGTGAAATGGCATCCTAGACCTACTGTTTCAACACACACACACACACACACACACACACACACACACTCCAGTTTTCCCATGTTTCCTCCATCTTGGGCTCCCCATACTATGCACACTACTTTTTTCTTCCTTTTCTCTCATTTTGCCTTAATCTTCAGCCTTTTCAAGAAGCCATAACTTCCTATATGCTCTGAAGTGTGTTTTAAAGGTTTTTTTTCTTTTTACACAATTTTTTCAACCAATGATGACTTGCACAGAAATTATGATTGAGGAAATAAAGTGTGTTGCTGTACATGTTTAGTTTTCCTTGAATCCTTTCAACACATCTTTCCTGACCAAGACAGCACAATAATAACCGTTTAGGAAATAACTCAAATAAGCCAGGGTCCAAGAAGCCATAGGGGTTATGGGATGTATTTTAGAGAATTTTCCCACCTTTTAATCCAGTGGTGACCTAAATAAAAAACACATGAGTAAGAAAATAATTTCATTCTTCTTTTTATTTTTCAAGAAAGACATACGTTGTAACCAAGACTTAATGTTCAAAGATGACAAAATTGTAGCAACAAAAAAACTAACAAGCTAGTTGTTATCTGGATACACAAGTCCTATCTGGCAATTGCCTGTCTCCCTAACCCCCCCCCCCCCGTAAAAAAAGACTGCCTAAGCATCACTCTGGTGTTAGGCATAGGTTCAAACTGCCACAGTCATGTATTTCAAGTGACTGCAGACATACATATACATAGCATTCCTCTTCATTCCTCAACCCAAACTGTCAAAGGCAGCTGTATGCATTCCTGAAGTGTGAGTGTGAGGAAAGTGAAACAATGACTGCAGTAATGTATTCTACTGTGTTGTTCCTAGACAGTACCCTGCCCCTACACAAGCCACAGTAACCTTCTTTGTACATCTCTGAGGTCTGTGAGAAAAGTAAAAAAATAATGACCACACTGTCCTTATCCCAAACACAAGCTATAATGACCTCATGTACTCACCTCTAAGGTTTGACTGTGATGAAAATTAAAGAAGTAATAACCACATAACTCCCCCTCCACACACACACACACACACACACACACACACACACACACACACACACACACACACACACACACACACACACACACAACCTACAACAGCTTCCTGTACACACACATCCAAGCAGGACTGGTGGCCATATGTAGCCTGTTCAGGTTAAAAAGAGTAATCAGAAAATTAATAGATTTTTTCTCATTTTCCCCAGCCAGCAATAGTTTTTGTGGGGCCCCTACAAAGTCAAGGGTGATTAAGTGAGCCCCCTGTATCCAGTTATATAATCTGGGGAGTGGGAGCCCCCAGATTCTTAGAAGATCTAAGTAACTAAATGTTCTGTGAAATATAATTATTTGTTAGCTACATTTTTTACTGATACCTAGAAGAAAAATGTACGTGTCCTGGCATTACTGGGTATGTGCACACAAATAAAAATCACCAGTACTTTTTATATACACACACACACACACACACATGTATAAGCCGAAGATATAACTGGTACTGGCATACCAGATCAGTGACTGCTGTTTAGCAGTTAACAGCAGGTGTAAGTCACTTTTATTTACCTCAATCAGAAGTAATGCAAACCTGTCACTATCCCTGATTTCACAGACCTTCCCTGATTTTGCACAAAATTTTGCTCGGTCCTTCATAAAAAGTTTGATTTGTTTGTGAATCATTCAGGTTTACGGACAGTCAATAAATCCAGACATCAGAGTTCTACATTTACTGAGCAAAAAAATGCATGTTGATGCAAAATGTGTTATTCTATTAACTTTTTGCAAAATGTGTTATTCTATTAACTTTTTAATTGAATTAGAGTAATATTTAAAACATGCTCCTCATTTTGAGCCTTTTTCTGGTATTATTGCTATTGTATTGAACTCTTCAGCGAACAAGTTGGGAGTTAAAGTATCTGCTCTTCTGCCAGTATTTATAAAACTCCCTGTATGAGAAAAAACATCCCTGAAGATCAGAAGCACGAGTTGTTCTTAAACTCCAAGGTATGCATTCAGATCAGTCATGCTGAGATGATGCTCTCTCTAGTGCTTACCTATGGTCATTACCAACTTTATTCTAACAGAGTCATATCACAGCCCCGTTCAGGTTAAACAGCCTAATCATGAAATTTATACCTTTTTTCTCCTCATTTTTCCCCAATCAGCCGCAGCTTTTATGGGGCCCCCACGCAGTCAAGAATGATTGGGGGGGCATTGCAGCCATGGGTATTGCCGGTACCTAAAAAGCTGGATATGCTAATTTTAGTGGAGAGAATGTCCACTAGCAGGGTTTAACTAAGCCAGGGCACTATGTCAGTGGTAAAATATTTAATGAAATTGTGAAAGCTATTGCTTGATAAAACACTTACTATAACCAGCAATATCTTTGAATTTTAAAGAAGATATAAATAAAAGTTATTATCCACCTGGTTTATTAAAAATGCAAGATTCATGTGCTAGCTTTTGTTGTTTTGACAGACATGTTACAAATTATCAAGATAAGATAAAACTTGCAGTGGTTGGGGGCCCCCCAGGAACAGGAGGTCCCCAGTGACCACAGGGCTCGCTGGTGCCTAAAGCCGGCTATGGTCCCACCCCTCTGTGTTGTACAATCCTCCACTGACCACTGTCTTCTCTCAGGTTTTGTGGGACAGGCAACTTGGATCTATGGACGGGTAATAGAAAATTTACCCTAGAATTGCCCCCTGGACTACTTAATGTATGGTGGTATCTTCTAAATGCTTTATTCCATGCATGGCTCCCCACAAATTATCTATGGTAGGATTCCATTTATTCACAGTAGGGGTAACATACAATTATCAACCATGGGATGGATAAGGCCAATCTAAAACCAAACGGGACAGGTTAATTCAAGCACCAAAAGGGAAACTGGCTTATATGACTCACATGGGCAGCTAGCCTAGTATTTACCTATGAACCTCTGTTTGTCTGATGTCTCCTACTCCATTGTGTTCCCCCAAACCCTGTCAGTAGTGACAGTGGTGCAATGGGTAGCACATTTGGCTTTGGTGCTGGAAGATCAGAAGGCTGTGAGTTCTATTCCCACTCCAGGTCACTAGATTACTGACACTGCAGTGCAGCATTATGGGGGTGCTGCACTCCTGAGTGTGTTACACTTTGGATGAGATGCGAAACAAAGGCCCCATCTGCTTGAGTGGATGGCAGCTCAGGTAGATGTAAACTGACTCCACGGCACCTATCTAAAAAGAACAGAGTAACTTCTCCGATGCTCTAGTCAAATTTTCCCTAGAAGTAGAAACATTACTATAGGTCTCCCCTGAAAAGAGTGGTTGGGGTTTGGCATAATGGTTAAGGTGCTCACTTTACAGACAAAGTACAGGGTTTGATTCTCAGCTTTGAGGTAAATTGACTTGGCTTAAAATTGCTCATCAAAGCAGCTAGCCTAATACTTATTTATAAACCTATGTATGTCTTTCTCTAGTACCCAACGTCCTCTTACATCTCTGACTTCCTTCCCCAATCTATTTAATAAATAAGTAAATAAAGGGTACTTGTCCTCAAAAAAATAATAATAATAATTGAAAACTTAAGTCATTAAATAATTACACCTATTTGGGTTTCAGACTTCATACTTTACAAAAAATACATGATAATGCCAACCCTGTTATTCCACTAGATCCCACATTAGTATCAGCAGTAAGCAAAATCTGTCCAGATTCTGGCCCTAACATGATTTATTTTTGGATTTGTCCATTATTCTTGAGCTAAGAAGTCGAAAGGTATGTTCCTATCCCACCTCCATCCTGTTCATTTGTTATTTGCTCACCTTCTGATCTACCCTCTGCTTGCTTCCCATTTTCCTGTATGTCTTATATTCTCATTTTCAACCCATAATCTGATAAAAAATAGATAAGTGCACAACACACAAGCCCAATAAGAGCTTATTAAAAGAAATTATCTTTCTGTGGTCATACATTGCTCAGCAGGTCATGGAGAGCACCCTTGCTGCCCACACCTTACCAATAAGAAATGGCACTTTTCATTGTATAGTAAAACTGAAGTCCAGTCTATGTCATGCTCTACAGATATTGCCATCAGTCTTGCAAATCAACAGAGTGCCATTGCACAACATCATGCATATTTAAAATAGGGTAAATGTAATGCGTTTAGAGTATCTACTTCTGTGGCTCAGTTTGCTCATTAAGTGATTGTAGAGTGCCAGTGCACTGGGTGGAGGGGTTCATATATCCTGAAGGTTGCATGTTGCTTTCAAATTTTTCAGATTTCAGAATGTGCAACCATACCTCTCAATTGTGATGATTTATACACACCACTATGATTTTGGTCCTCAAATTTAGCTTTGCTGCTCCTAGATTTATGTTGCTCCTCATAAAGTCAGACCTTTTTATGAGTACATAATTTATTAAATAGGCAAACTAAGTCTATACAAGTATCCACTACTTCTAACTCTATGTTAGTCTAGTAAATAAAAAAAACAATATTATTGTGAAAAATAATAAACTCTTCCATTTCTGACCTTCTGCTATGATTTTTATTGCTTGGAGGTTAAGATATATGTGTAACCTACCCCTTAAAGGTATTTTCTGACATTCTCATTATGAGTGCTCTTATGGCTCACCTTACTGATCCCACTGGTAAAGAGAATATCAGTAACAAAATCATGGGCCCAGATCCCTTCAGGCCTCTCTCTCTCTTCTTGCCATCAATCTGTAAACATGTTATATTCCCCTGAAATGTATTTTCTGACACCTTCAGTATGACTGTTGTGTGTCTCACCTTGTTAAGGAACTGAGTGTATAATGTAAGTGGACAGCATTGATGGGTCAACTCCTTTCTATGTTCTATTTATATATTTTTATCTTTTGTTGACTAAGTGAGACACACTAAGCTAGCAACCTCTTTTTAAGGGGGAAACCCAACAAGGTATACTTATACTGTTAGGGGGAAATTTGTCAAGGGCATTGAGAAAATTCCCCTACTCTTTTCAATAGGTGCCATGGGATCCTTTACATACACCTGAGCCACCCCAACTCAGGAAGATGGGGCCTCAGTGTAACATCTCATCTGAAGGATGACACACTCAGGAGTGCAGCACCTGCCTTATGTGTCATCCTTCAAGTGTCAGTATAGGAAATTAATACATACACCTTGGTTGAGAATAGAACCCACAGACTTTTGATCTTCCAGCACCAAAGCTAAGTGCGCTACTGGCTGCACCACTGACACTGACTTTTGAAATGAATTTTGGGTCAAACATATGTGTTTTTTAATGAAATTCACATTACAGTACAGGTACACAGTGCTCAAACTCTGATGTTTTCAGGAATGTGCAGGTCGGAACATCATGTTACTTTACTGTCTTCCACTTCTCCTGCTTAAGTTTCAAATAATTCCACATTCAGGTATTGTCATACCACCCCCCCTTCATTGTGTTCTGCAGCCTTGTTTTGGTGAGCAGTTCTCTTTGCAATGTTTTTTCCGTCTCTGTGGATTCTGTTGCTCAGGTAAAACTCTGCACTCCATTAGCCATCCTTAACATTTTCTCTTTCTTAGAACATTTCTCTCCATATATATTTGCTTAAGTTACATCAATACAGCAGCAACACAAGTTTTCAATGTCTGAGTGCACTCACAATGATTACCATAGATCCTCGTTTACAATTAGTGTTAACTGCAGTGGCTCAAACTTTAATCTTTCTGCGAGGTCATCTAACACAATCTGACTGCAGCTATGACATGGCCCAGCGCATGTGTAATAAGCATCAGGTCTGATAGTGCATGCAATGTAAACAGCACTGGCTTGGCCATGGCCAAAGACACAGTATTTCTGAATCCCAGGGATTACACCCTCATGTCAGTCTTAAACCACAAATTCGCCCCAACAAGCCGCACAGTCTGCATTTATATCCATGGCTTAATTCAGCACAGATGATACCTCATTTCAAAACAATGCTCCCTTACCAAACTAATTTGAATGTCCTCCTACTGAATCCTACTAAACAACAATACAAAAAAAAAAAAACAAATAAAAAAACTGTTAAATCATTAATGTTGATGAGAGTTCTACTTTAAGCATTTTTCATAGACGTGGTGCTAAAAAATTACAGTAAGACTGAAATGTCATACCTTTCCTTACTTTATAATGTCTAATGATTTGAATAAAATACAGGAAACAATGCAAGTCAGGAATGAATTCCTGTTTGGCGTTAAAACAACATTTTTACAGTAATAATATGTGATGATTTTTGCAGTGCTAACAGTCCTCGGGTAATTTAAAGGGAAGCATGGCATTTGTTTCCAGGAAAAGTCCAACTGGATGGTTAATTTTATTTATTTTCAGGGGAGACCTGGGGAGAAAAACTCCACAAATAAAGGAACAGAAAATACACACATCTATATGTGTGTGTGTGTGTGTGTGTGTGTGTGTATACAAATTTGGCTATTGTGATACCCAAAATGTGTCTGAAACTCAAGAGCATATGCCAGAGAGCAGCCATGTGCTTGGTGTGGGCAATTCAGAGACACTTTTAGCGTGGTTGATAAAGGCCACAAAATGCTGCAACTTGCACAATATCCAAAACATGGTATAATGACATGGAAATCGGCAACAATACCTGTGTAATGTCTGAATGCAAATGAAGGTAAACAATACAGTAGAGTGCCACTATTCCAAGACAAATTACCTTTTATTAAGTGGATGGTTTGTCAAAATTCAATGCCCCTCCAAACCCTGACAACAGAGCAGCTGATGCAGAATTGCACTCAGAAACTCTGTACAGCCATGTGAATGGCTGCATAGAGGCTGCTGTACCAGAAGTAAGCCCGGGAATAACCCCAGAAATAAACCTCTGTGTTGGCATCCCAAATTAAACAGGATACACAAAAGAAGGAAATAAATTATGGCAAAAAATCAGGAAGGGTAATTCCCATAAAGATATAGTCTCTCTATAATCATGTCCAGCAAAGCCAACTTTGAGGTTAAGATAGCCTCCCAGGTGAAAGATGATATAAGGCCTTCTTCATCTATGTCAGAAATCTCAAGGGCAGCACACAGCAATGTGCTGAACTGGTAGTTAATGATGTCACATTCACCAAGCCTGGTGACATAGTGAACCCGTTAGCAGACAAATACAATTCCAATCTCACCCCCCTCTCACCCCCAACCATCTGCCCAAAAATACCCTCAAACATAACCTCCCCAACTATAACAAGGGAAGGATGTACTGGCTGCACTTGCTAAAGCCAAGATAACATCTCAGGATGCCACCGGAACAGTTTAAAATATGATTTATCAGGACCCCTGGATTCCTTAAACTATAGTCTCTAAACAGCAATAGTATACCCCCTTCATAAGGGAGGACCCTCAACAGATCCTGGAAACCACAGACCCATTAGTCTGACTAGTCTTATTTGCAAAGCCATGGAAAGAATTATCTTGGAATAGTTCCTAACTGTTACAGGTTTTAATGGGATTAGAGAGTTTATTTTGATTTCAAAGGAGACAGCTTTATGGTCGGACCTTACCAGGGAGGATGAGACTATATAGACCAAATCTTCCTGAATCACACTTGTAAGTCATTGCTCAGTTGACCTATGTTGCTCTACAAGGCTAGGTCAATCAAAGCTGTGCACTGAGGTCTCATTCATCTTCTTGAAAGACAAAGATTACGGTGCAAAATATCAAATAGGCCAAACATCAAATACTGCGGGACAACAGGATTTGGTCCTTCCCCCACAGTAGTGCAATCTTGGAGTTAGTATATATAATTAGTTTAGGGCTTGTGTGTGCCAAGCTTATCTGGCTACTGGTACACTTTCTCAATTTGACACCCTTCAATTTAAAACTGATGAGTAAGAAAGAGAGGCCCTTTAAAATGATGGATTGGAAAAAACACATTCTGTTATGAAACTATAGTAAACCATTTGCTACAAATATAACAAGTGGGTTGCTACAATTACTAACCAAGAAGTGCTTCAGCTCTGACACCAAATGCAGTATTGGCATTCATTTCTGAATTTTTGTTACTGCCACTGACACACCTTCAGCATCTGTTAGCCACGCCTCAACACCTTGCACTCTAGCCAGCCACCCATATGTCTCTGCAAAATGCATCCCCTACTGCCTGCCTGTCTTGTCTGCAACTGGGTGGACTGCTCCCACTACACTGCCCTTGGTATGCAGCTGGTTAAACTATTAATAGACACAAGTGTTGCCCTGTGGTACAGGAGCTTATTCTCCATCATCTCCTCCTGAGCCTGAAAGCATTAACAAGTACAAGCATCATGAATGAAATGTACTGCCAAGGACCATTTTACTCTTTTTCACTAGATGTCCTACATACCTATTATACTTTTCAGTTGCACTGTCTCGCTGACCTCTTTTTGAATGTCTTGGCATAAGCTAAAACTGCCTCCCTTGCTTCCACCATTAACTTATATATATACATTTCAAAGTCCAAATATGGAACTCCTGTGCTCCCTACTCTCCTCTGCCTAAAGGAGTGCCACAATGACCAATTCTTTATCTTCTACTATTCACATGCTATTCTCACTGTTCATTGACTCTACTGCCACTCTAGCATCAAAAAACAACTAGAAAAAGATCTAAATGTGAGCCACTCCATGGCACACAGGATAAAGCTCTGACTATGTTGTAAATGACTGCATTTAATTAGCAGGCTTAGTGACTGTAGGAGCTAGCAGGGGAAGGATGAGAGTGAGATGCCACTGTTTGCTCACCCATTCTGGGGGAGGGAGGTGGCTCTGGATTGTCACATAAGTGATACCTACTAGGAGCACTGGGAGTTTACCATATGGGTCTCAAGTCTAAGCTCCAAACTGCAGTTTGCAAGTTATACTGTGAGCTAAAGGAGTCCCTTGGAGGGCAGTCATAGTGTAGCACAGAAGAGCCACTACAAGGGAGGAACTCTGCTAGGGAGAGGGTAGACCACCCTTGCAGGGCCAGCAAATGATGCCCACTCCCTACCACTAGACTATTGGCATGACTGGATAAGCTTATGGGGAATTCTCTGGTAGGAACAAATGGGCTGTAGGACTCTCACCTACCTAGGCATTCTCAGCTCCTGTGACTGCAGAAGGAATGGGCTGATTAGGTGCAGAAAGAGCAGTCACTGGGCTCAGTCCTGTGGGGATACGAAAGAAAACTAAATATAAGTACAACTGTCACAAAAAAAAAAACGCATTCTTAACACTAAAAAAATATGAATGCATGATCTTTGGCACAAGAAAAAAACTCTACAGGTCCCCAAAACCTGAACATACTACATATATTTAGGAACCACCTAGAAGCCCCACCATACATCAAACAGCTAGGTACCTGGCTGAACCAGTCCCTAAACTTTCAAATACAAACAACCAAAACTAAATCCAAAGTAAATACTATAGTATTCTGAGCCAAAAAAAAATCACACTTTCTCTCACAAACTTAGACTAACAAGTGGAAAAGGGGTTCTGCAACAACTTAAACACAATCTTCCTGTTAGTGTCAAAGCCTCAAAGAAAAAGCACACAATTCTGCAAACCTTATCCAATCAAATCTGAAGATTCATCACACTTGCCCCACACCAAAGCGATCACCATTACTAAATCCTAATAAAAGCAAAATGGCTTCCAATAAGCAGAAAATACACACTCTTTCTAGCCTAACTAGTCCACAAACTTTCAGAACTTTATTTTCTTCTCAAGCAGACTCTAAGAACCCATCCTACAACCTTAGACTGCAATCCTCTCTCTCCCTTTCCCTCTCCACTCCACTTATGGCAGCTTCTCAGTAAAGCAAACTCAAACACGGGAATCACTTTCTGCAAACCAAGGAGACATCACCTTCACAAGGTTCGGACATCAACTCAAAAAAATTCCTATATACAAGAACTGCCTGTAGGTGCTTCTCTCTCTACAAGGCAGCACTTAACTGCAGACTCCACTGCCTTCTCAAACTCATTACATAACATCACACTATGTCATCATTATTAACATTAACCCCAAATTCTCTCCTCTTTCTATCCTACACCCTCCTTTACTCCATCCATTTCCTAACCACCTCTCACCTTCCAACATACACTTACCTATACTCTACTTCTTGCCTGCTCTGTCTTCAATGACCCACCTTACTTTCCACTGTGAGATAATATTCCCAAGTAATCTAACAACTGTACAGACAAATTTTACATACAAAGATATTAACCTATGGCTTACTAGTCAATACCAATCTCCTTAACAGTGTATGCAAATATTTTCTTTGGGTTCGTTCAAGTATGTTATGATTTTTTCATGCTCAGCATTGTATTTCTACTTGTCATTTGTACTACATTGTATATTACGACCTTACATGCTGCTTTTCCTGAGCTGAGCACTAGTATGCTCCATTTGGATTTCCGCACTACACCAGTTATCAAGTAGCAAGTATATATAAACAAAAACACATAGAAACACTGTCCAAGTCCACATGATTCATAGGTACATACTAGGCTAGCTGTCTTTGCAGGCAATTTTAAGCCTAGCCAATTTCCCCTCAAAGGTGAGAATCAAACCTGTACCTTGTGTCTTTGAGATAAATACCTTAACCATTATACCAACTTTCCACCTGCCTTTTTGTCCCTGTCCCATACAACATACCCACAGGTGTACACCTGCACACATCCTCTGTGGCATCTTAAGGCCAACATCATCACTATGCCATTGTTGAACCCCCCCCCCAGCAAAGGTTACACTGCTGCTGCACTCTCGTACCCACATCATCCAACAGAGACATTTGACATTGTATACTTAGCACTATTGACCGTGGCATAGCAGCATAACCTACAGCATGTTTTAGTCCCTCTGTACGCACCTGTAAGACTCATCATCACAGACAGTCAGGATGGTAAATTTTCTCTCTCTGTCAGTATTTGTCCCTTATATTTTTTATGTTTTTTTTTGTCCTTTTATGCTAATGATTCATGCAGTGTCAACTACAGGTGTACTTCTGGTACAGTAGCAGTCCTCGCTACACCAATGAACATGTAGATCTCCCACCAGCTCACTATCTGCCTCCAAGTCTACACTTCCACTTGGTGACAGTGATTCTGTAGTAGGGGTGACCTAGAGGTGTCCCTAGTGATGATCAGTGGAGGGGACAGAAACAGTGCCCTCTGTTGATGTTGCCAGGTGATCACAGTTCATCACCTGTTGGTATTTGAAGGAGGTGTTGGGGAAGTTTGTGGACTGGCAGCTTGATGCTCATTGTTAGCTCCTGGAAAAGGTCCTTGTGTGGCTTACATATCTATTTTGTGTGCTATCTGATACAAGACCCAGTGGAGAGAGCTCCATGGTGGTAACTGACTTATTCCTGGATGTAGCCCAGCTGGTGCAGTGAGAAGCTTAGTCCCCATCCTATCACCCATTATAGTGTTCCCCTTCCTCATGTGTCACTCTCCTCCCCGGTTTATTGTCCAGTCCTCCCTATCACCACTTGTCTTCCCTCTGTTAGTATGTCTATATACCCATTGCCAACCCTCTGCTTTTTTTCAGCATCTGCCCTGTTGGTATTTGTCTGTGTTTTGCACTTATTCATGTGCCCCTGCTTCCCTACCTCTACCATGTTTCCATCCCTGCCTTCCTCTTACATACTTCTCCAACTACTCTTCTTGGAAAAAAAGGGCACCTGTAAAGAAATGCTAACTTTACTTTCCTTCCCCATTCCAACAATTTCTTTTCTTGTGCCTTATGTTCCTCTGCTTGCTCTGCCCTCTTTCTGACTTTCCTATACTCCCATTTCCGTCCAATTTAATAAGTGAAACTTCAAAGGAATATTGCTGGGAGCTACTTTTTGTGACTCATAGCTGTTCATCATAAAGTAGCACTTATGCATGCACATACTCAAATGCATGTAACATGATCATAACTGCTGTTCGAGAATTCTATAACTGCACTCATAACATCATCTCTCTCTCTGCACCAGGATTGTCATTTACATGACCAGACTTCTTAATGAGCCTGGCAGCTGGCACGGTGCAGAGGCGTACTAATGTGGGGCAGAGGATGTGGTCCACCTCTGGTGCAAACAGTAAGAGGGCACAGCCTTGCCCTTTAAAAGCTTTTCACATTTTAAATGTGAAAAGCTTAAAGTAAACTACCAATTTAATAAAACTATGAGTTTCGGTGCATTTTCAAGGAATTGTAAGCTTCAGTCCATTTTCATGGAATTGTGAGCTTCAAGGGAAGAGAAGTTTACTGTTGCCCATTCTAAGTCTGTTTTCAATGTGCAACTGTTTTGTTTAGCAAATGTTCATAGCACAACAGGCAGAATACTTGTTTTTGATGCAAAAGGCTGTGGGTTCTTCTCCCACAGCATGTAGATGGATTGCTGACACTGAGCTGTACTTTAATGGGGAGGGGGTGTGATTGCTGCAGTCCTGAGTGTGTCCTCCTGTGGATGAGATGCCTATTAACTATGAACCTGTTGTCAGCTTGCCATCTATTCCCTATTGCAGTGTTACCAGCTTACCATTTTTTTATGTAGCATAGGCAATTTATTCTTCAAGGGCAGCAGGCACTGAATTTGTAGATGAAACACTGAAATATTTAATTTATTTATTTATTTATTTTTTTACATTTGTTAACCGGGTTAGTCCAACTGGACACAGGTCCATTTTCAGCAGAGGCCCGGAGAGAAAAGCTCTGCATGAGGATAGTTACATAAGAGTTAAGCAGTAGCAGTTTTACACAGTCACATATAGATAGCAGTGCAGAATTATAGGATTATATGCATACTTGGAATACATACATACTTAAACTTAACATTGTAGTTTTCTTGTTCGAACTTAGACATTTTTAGTGGTACAAGGCTGAAAAAGTTAGCATATCATTCAGTAGTACAATACATATGAGAATGAGACTAAGTCTGAAACATTGACTATTTTACAGATAGTCAGGTAGTGAAGAGAGTGGTAAGCTGGTTAGTCAGGGTTGGTACAGGGGCACAGCCAGTGACTTTTTAGGAATTTTTTGAGATATGTTTTAAATTGGTGAATAGTCTGGTTTGCTGTAAGTTTGGCAGGGAGCTAATTCCAGATTGTTCCAACAGAGTTGCAAAACAATGAGACACCTGCTGAGTTTTTAGATTTAACAGTTTGTGCCAGTATTTTGTCAGAAGACTGGAGAGTTTTTAGGTTACTGTAAGGGGTAATTATATTTTTGAGTATGGGTGTGCTTTTGGGCTGATGGAGGACTTTGTGGGATATTATTAATTGATTATACTGGATTTGAGAGGGAAACTCTAGCCAGCCTAGAGATCATAGGTTAATACAGTGGTGGGTTCTATATGCTGTGCCTGTGGCAAATCTGGCTATGTTATTGTAGCAGCTATTGAGTTTATTGAGGTCAGATTTACTCAGGTTTGTATAGATTGGGGAGGCATAAAGAAGGGTGGAAAGTAAATGTGTTCGGGCAATAACTGTCCTAGCAGCTGGGGTTAGAAATGCCTTAATTCGATATAGCGATCCTAGCTTTTTGTTGACTGTTTTAATGGTTTTGTCGATGTGAGCGCCAAACTTAAGGTTATTGTCAACAGTTACACCTAATAGTTTTGTATTACTTTCTGGGGAAATTATTGTGCCATTATTAGATGCTATGGTAAATGATTGGAGTGTAGCTTTCTGGGTGGGGGTGAAGAGTAGCAGTTTTGTTTTATTTGGATTCAATAGAAGACACCTGTCAGTGAGCCAGTTTTCTACTACACAAAGTATTTTGGGTTAAGGTCTGCAGGTCTAATGGGGACGTGGCAGAACAGATTAGGGTTGAGTCATCTGCATATTGAATGCAGGTTACTTTGGGGATGACTGTATGAAGATCATTAATAAAGATGGAAAATAGGAGAGGTCTTAGTATAAACCCTTGATGAGCTCCAAGGGTGACTGGAAGTAGGGAAGAAAGGCTATCCTTCCATAGCACAGCTTGTTGTCTGCCACTTAGGTAGGACTGAAACCAGTGTATTGCTAGGCTGTCTATGGCAAGAGGTTTTAGTGTTTGAACAAGTAGCTGGTGGTTTACCATATCAAATGCCTTAGATAGGTCAAGAAAGACAGCAGAGGAGGGTGTATTATTATTATTATTACGGATTTGATTTATTGTCTGAGAGAAGGATAGAAGGGCTGTGGTGGTACTATGGTGGGGTCTAAATCCATGCTGGGAGGGAGCTAGGAGATTGTACAAATTGAGGTAATAAAGGAGTTGCTTGTGGATACATTTTTCCATAATTTTAGCCAGAGGGGACAGAATGGCCGTGGGCCAGTAATTTGATAGATCAGTGGAGTTACGTCCTTTATGGAGAGGAATTACATAGGAACATTTCCAGATAGAGGGGATATATGCTTCAGAGATGGTTCTGTTAATTAATATTGAGATGGGATATGCTATTGCATTTGCAGCCTTTTGAATATATTCAGCCGGGACTAGGTCTGCTGAAAGGGTGGTGGGTTTCAGTTTATTGATTAAGGATCAGATAAATGCTGTTGGTACAGGTTGAAAGTTAAAGGATGGGTGGGTATTGGATATGGGGTTAATAGGGTCTAGGTTGTTGGGGCCTAGCTGGTTGGCAGGGGATTGTATAGTTTCCGTAAAGAAGGTGTTGGCAATATTTTCTGGAGGTTTTTGGAGGATAGACACAGGGGTAGGGGTAGGGGTAGTAGTATTACCTGGATGGAGAAGATTGATTAAGCTGGACCAAAATTTTTGTGGTCGATTTTGATGTTTATGTTGCAGGTTACAGTAATAGTCTTTTTGTCTAACATTATAGACTTCTTAGTATCATTTCTTAGCTGTTTATATACTAGTTGATCCTTAGGATTTTTATTGGTTTTCCAAGACCACCAGGCTTTATTTCTATTCATGATTTTTTGTCTAGTTTCTTTGGATAGCCATGGTGCTAATTTTTTCTTTGTTCTGATGGTCCAGGTGGGTGCATGATTGTTAAGGATTGTAAGAAACGTGGAGTTAAAGTGTGATACCGCCTCGTCTAGTGGGAGTAGTTTTAATCTATTCCAGATACATGTTTGAAGTTCTAACTGGAATTTGGTTTGATTGAAGCTCTTATTGTTCCTGATAATTCTGAAGCTAGGTATTTGAGGGATATCATTTTTTTGTCTGAGTATATATGTTAGGAGGTGATCACTTATTTCCTCAGGTTGGGTGCCTGCCTTATACATTTGGGGAGGGTTATTAATGAGAATCCAATCTAGTATGCTTTCTTTGTTATTGGGCTTACTAGTTCTGGTGGTGGAGATTATGACTTGGGAGAAACCATATAGGTAGGGAAGTCTGAGGAGCAGGTGTTCCAGTCTATATTAAAGTCACCTAAAACAATGGTTTCTTGTGGGGAGTTTATGGACAGCCACTGTAGAATATCTTCAAGGATATTGGTGTTGTTGCCAGGTGCGATATAAATGCAGCAGATGTTTATAGATTTATGCTGATTAATTTGTAGTTTTGTAGAGTATTTCAGCTTTATCAACTTGTGGAGAGTTGGAAATAGTTACATTAATTGAAGATTTATATAAGACAGCTACCCTGCCTCCCTTCTTTGAGGTGTGGTCCAGTCATATTATATTGTAACCTGGAGGAGTAACTTCATTGTCAGTGTTGGATGGCTTAAGCTAGGTTTCTGTAAGACATGGTATATCTGGGGAGTGTACTGCTAAGATTGCATGCAGGTAATGGATTTTATTATTTAAGCTTCTGATGTTTAGGTGGCAGATAAGGAGAGAGGAAGAGGAGATGTTTAAGTTTTGCGGGCTAGAGGATATATTATATATTGGGTTGGATGCTTCTGATGGGGTTGGGGTGGATGTCCACATCCATTGTGAGGTTAATTTGAGAATAAATTATTAGTTTTTGAAGTTTGAATAATAGTTTGTAGTAATGTTTAGTTCTAGGGTTAACATAACTGACTCGAATGAGCTGTTGAGTTATTGTAATATGGGAGTTGGAAGGGAGGGGGAGTAGTGGCTGATTAAAGTTATGTGAAAGAGCATGAGTATTGGTCTGTGATGTGGGGTAGTGGGTGCCTGGAAGGGAGAGATGTTCATAAGCTGTGATAAAATACGTAATTATCAGCATGGGTAAAAGGTAGTAGGAGGGCTTTGAATTGAAAGGTGGGGTTGAGGCTTGTAGAGGCATTGAAGAGGTTTTGCAACTTACAATTGTTTAAGAATGGGGGTGAGAAGGTAGTAGATGAGGGCAGAGTAGAGAAATAGGGAGGGTGTTGTGGTTAGGGTGGGTCTAACAATTGCTGATTGGTTCTATAATTAAGGGAGTGGCAGTTGTGGCTATAAATTTAGCACATCTAGGGGTGGAAGGAATTTGGGGGCAGGGTGGGAAGCAGAGCGGGTGCGAGGGCAAGTGTAGCGGGGCCAATGCAAAGAAATCAGCTAGCAGTGGGAAACTAACAACACATTAAGTACAATGAGGCTTTTTTTTGTTTGTTTTAAATACTTTCTTACCCTTGTTTTTGCCTTCAGTATACAATTTGTATGCAGTATACTGTTAGTAATAACTTTTTGCAGCCTTTTCTTACATTAAGCTTTCTTCTGCCAATTGTTTGCCATTTTTGTACAGAGCTCAAGAGTTTAAACCCCTGCTTCAGGTTTATGCTATTTCATTTCTAGTTTTATATGTTTTATGCAGGGAGCTCAACTGTTTTTCCTTAGTATGATTAAGCTCAGTTTCTGAGTGCTAAAATCTAAGGCAGACAGCTGGGCTACAAAGCCTACAATAAAAAGAGCTTCATTCTGTGTGTCTGAATTAATTTGTGCTAGTAATATACCTAGAAACTTAGATATGTTCACTAGGTAATCCTTAGATATAGGAGTAACCCAGTTTATTATTTTAGGGTTGATTGTGGGGCTTTGAGGAATTACTGGTAGTGCTGTAGACCCAGTATGGCTAATTAATATAGTACATACAGACAGGATAAGATAATATTAACCTTGGCAGATCTTTTCAGAGTCGAGGGACAGTGCAGGAAAGTTTCCAGTTAGGTTTCAGCAGGGGAGGTGTCCTTCTGGCGTTCAAGCTTTTCAGGGATCTAGAATTTAGAGGGGGATAGAACCTGATGATAGATACATATGTTAGTATATGTGCTAAGTAGCAGATCCTTCAGCCAGTAGAATATAGCAGAGCAGCAATAATCATAGTAAATGGCCATAACACAGTCAGAGCATCCCAGTAGTTAACACATTTCAAAGCACAATGGTAGTATTATTAAACGCAGCCATGTATTTAAGAAGTAACACAGTCTAAATAGTATAAAACAGTGTCACTTTGGTTTAAAAAAAGCAGCCAGTCACCAAATTAATTACTTTTAAAACAGCAGTCTTAATACAGCATAGTTGCATAAAGACAACATAGCTGCAGTGGTTGTTGTGTCTTTCGGCTTTTCCCGGTTAGGGGTTGCCACAGCGGAACTCCGGTCCGCTAATGATTGGCAGTAGATTTTTACATGCTGAGTTGCCAGCCCTGACGCACAACCTTCAATGAAGGTACGCCCATTCACGCATGTCTCCACACAGAAGAAGCTTTAGCTGAGAATCGAACAGGACAACGTCTTACTGTGAGGCAACAACGCTACCGCAGCACCACCACCGCAGTTAACACAATGCCAGTAAATCACTGTTGCTGAAAGGCAGAGTCAAACCAGTGAAATAAGCAGAGCAGTAGCAGTGTGGACTAAACAGGCATACAACAGTGTAGAGTGTTACTTGTCTAGCTTAACTAAATCAGTAACTACTGTTTCTAACATCAATACCAAATTAATTACATTTAATACAGCATAGTTGCATAAAGACAACATAGCTGCAATGGTAATGCCAGTAAATCACTGTTGCTGAAAGGCAGAGTCAAACCAGTGAAATAAACAAATAAGCACAACAGTAGTCAAGAATCAGAAACATGAATACCAGGTGTATACATCCAGATAATTAGCTAAAAACAACACTAAGACATTCCGGAGGTCTAATGGCTTACCAGTGAGCAGAATTCAACTGCTGTTGAGCACTTGTGTCCTGATGGGAGCCTAGTAATTTAAAGATGGCTCCATAAACAGCAGGAATCTAATATAGACATAGTATTGGGGGTGGGGGGGTAGCAAAAGGGTGTGAACCAGGTGCAATGCAAAGAAACCAGCCAAACCAGAGAGGCTAGCACTGGGAAACTATCAACACAGTAAGTACAATGAGGCTTTTTTTGTTTGTTTTAAATACTTTCTTACCCTTGTTTTTGCCTTCAGTATACAATTTTTACGTAATATACTGTTAGTAATCACTTTTTGCAGCCTTTTCTCACACTAGGCTTATAAATATATAAAGTTGTTTGCTAGCAGCAACCCCTTTATTAGTAACATATCTCTTTAATGTGGAATTATTTAGATCACTTTTACAGAGACTGTGCATATTCACTGATATTGGTGGATTGCAATGGCAGAAGTTTGAGTGGCCTTTTATGGTTGAAATGTTCTGAAATGGGCAGTTTTGTCATTATTGGGTTATAAGTTTTGTTTCATTGCTTACTGGAAAAATGTTCAAAACTGCAAATTTAAAACACACTCAATGGTGCTGTATTATATAAGGAATATAATTTAATACAATCAGGAAGGTGACTCAAAGAGCACATGCATGTATGCATGGTCCTAAAAATGCGTGCATAGGACCTATGGTGTGAAAACAGCCCAAAGGTATCTACCACTGGCCACATGCATTTTCTTTGAATGCAGCTTTCAATGCCATTTCAATGAATGTGAGTTTCAAGGTCACAGAAGTTTTCATTGCAAGACTGTATTGTTTTTGT
Source organism: Protopterus annectens (assembly GCF_019279795.1). NCBI lineage: Eukaryota > Metazoa > Chordata > Ceratodontiformes > Protopteridae > Protopterus > Protopterus annectens. The sequence goes on along the minus strand of NC_056732.1, from coordinate 353,185,777 downwards.
TTAGCAAATATTTATCAGTGTCTGTGCTATAAAATTTGAAATAAAAGCTTTAAATTAAATCCAAATGTGTGCAATCATTGTAGAAGTAAAGAAAAAATAGTATGCACACTGAAAGTTTTGAACATTGTGTATGGTAACTGGGGGGAAATAGCAAGTAATGGGATACTGGAATGGTTGCAGCTGCAGAGGGTGGGGGTAGGGGGACCAATCATTACCCTGCCTAGGGGCCTATTTGACCATGATCCAGCTCTGAAGTAAAAGCTTTAGTTCTTCCTCTTGCATGCATCCATGTATCCATGCATGAAAACATGGTACAGGACTGGAGGAAACTCAGAAGGAACTATAGACAAGACCGGACAGAACCACAGTTATTTTTAAAATTAACAGCAGCCTTCTAGTTGTACAGTAGTACAATGCACTAGACAGTTTTGCTGTGAAAAAGTTTTGCTTTTGTTTTTTTGTTGAACTGATCCTGGTGAACTGGTATAATCACAGCGAGTCAATCAGCCAGAGAATTGTTAACTTTTTTAATGTGAATATAATCAGATTTTCTTTCTTATTTTTGAAGAGTGGGAGGGTGGATGGTGGTTAGGCTAGTGTGTGTGTTTGTATTTGTTTATATATTCTAAAGTTTGGCTAGTATGTGTGTGTGAGCACGTGTGCATTTGTTTAGATATTTTGAAACTGAATACTTTTTTTTTTTCATTGTACCATTCTGCCCTCCTTTTGTTTCGGTGAGTTGGGTGTGGGCTAGCTAGCTGTGCTATGGATTAAAATAACTTGGCTTTTACTTGCTCAGCTTAAAATCCACCATTAAGGCTGGAAAGGGAATATTTATGTTACTAAATTGGAATATCTTTATCCTTTTTTTGGGGTGAGGGTTGGCCAGCTCTGCCATGGATGAAAGTAACTTGTCCATTTCACCTGGTCAGCTTAAATTCCACCCTTGAGGTGCATTTGCGTTAATAAATCTGAACATTTATGCCTTTTTATGGGGGGGGGGGTAGCAGTCACTTTGTCCTTTTCATATTATTTAAAAGCTGGCTAGTGTGCATTTGTATGAAAAATACTGCAGTCTTTATTCTCACTCACTCTCTGGGTGCTGCATTTGTAAAACCAAGCTGAAACCATTCCTGATTTTGCACAATGTTCCAAAGTTTGCTTCATCTTGATCTGTTCCTAATAGAATTTGTGGTCAACTATCCACATAAGTTAACCAAATCCCGAACTACGGGGTCAGCTCCTAGGATTTTGTTTTCTATGCCATAAGAAACATTCCAAAGGAGACAATAATGCATTTTTTTTACATTTAGCTTTAGTCCATAATTCTGGCACTAGTTATTTGTTTGAGACAAGTCTTCCTGTAGGAATACTTTTGGTGATTTGATCACTGCTTCCAGTTTGATTCTTGCTGGCCATTATTTTGTTTCATTTCATGATTACTACTAAAAACAGTTGTCATAGAGGAGGAAGCATCAGAAAAAAATGTGTGTGTGTGTGTGTGTGTGTGTGTGTGTGTGTGTGTGTGTGTGTGTGTAGGGGGGGGGGGGGTTAGAAAACATTTCTGGTCCGGGTGTCAAATATGTTTAGTACACCACTAAGGTTCTGAGTGATCTACTACCTGTGGTACAGGGTTGGATTCTATCGGTGTTCATTTGCCTACAATATGACCTTCAGTATGTCACTTACCAGGCAGTGCTTCTTAAGAGTCTTCTAGACTGCACGCCTAGTAACTACCACTGAAGCTCAGGCATCAAAATACTATCTTATCTGTTAATTGCCTTTGTGCCACATCTCAACCCTTTCAGATTTCAGAAGAAACCTTTGTATAGATGTGTAAAGCACATTTCTAAATCCTAGGAGCACTTTGTAAAGTGCACTGTTTCCAGTCAGTTCACTATTCAGAAGTTGGATGCGGTTTGGGTGATGAAGGAACCAAGTGGTTGGTTGAGGAGGAGTGTTTTTTTTGTCAGCATTCCCACTTTGTGGGGAAGGGTGGGGTTTCTACCAATGCTCTAACATTGTTCCAGTGAAGGAGGCACAGCTGTATTTGTGCAGCAGATAGCCATTAAAAAATTAGCATAGAAAGGGGGCTGGTGATGCTTGAGATGTCAGTATCTCTGACACATTATAGTACACAAACAAAATCTCCTAATGGGACTTCCAGTATTGAGCTAAGGCAGCTCACACTCAGATTTCTTCCCTATGACAAATCCATTAAAACTAGTGTTTTTTACTGATTTGTTTTAATGCACTGATGTCTTCTCCATGGGAAATCAATTAAAACTAGTGTTTTTTACTAATTTAACTATGCTGGTAGTGATTAATGAAGATCTCACAGCACCTCTGGATGACAAGGGAAAACAAAATGGTACCAGCACAGGAAAAATCAAGTGAACAGTCTCACCACTCAGATACTGACACGTGAGAAGAGGAGACAGCCATGGAAAACAGAACCAGTGAAAAGCTTAGGTATGACAGAACTACAAGAGAATATAGACAAAATGTATGTAGAGGTGCTCAAGGTGAATGGGATTTTAACAGACTATATCCAAAAGAATGAAAAAAAGAATGGAAATGGTCAACTCAACACTAACTACTCACTCTGATGAGATTCTAGCCCTGCAGAAAACAGAAGCTGAGCACGCATCCAGGCTGTCAGCAACAGAAGCAGCCCATTAGGAAATGTAGAAGTTATGGGAACTGGAAGACAGACACTGTAGAAATAACATGTATTTTGTTAATATTCTTGAGGGAGCAGAGGGACAAAACTGTCCTCAATTTATGTCACAGCAAATCAGCTCATGGTCCAGACTGCCTGAAGAGGGGATACCTCTGTAGAGGTCCCATAGGATATTTGTGTCATCTAGCTGTGTCTGCAGATTCCCTAAACCTATTATTGTTAAAGTGCAAAACTTTTCAGCTAAAAGAGCAATTGCTCACTCTTTTTTGGGAAAAGGATCTGAATTAACTTTGGGTGGAAAGAAGATGCCAACTGACCAAGATCATTCCTTGGGCACACATCTTAAAACAAATAAATTCTCATGTCTTCTGAGAACTTAAGATTGCTAGTCGCTTCCTCTGCTTGTTCTACCTAGCTATTTAAAATATCTTCTTTCCTACAAGGACAAGAACGTTCTTAGATTCAGAGGTAACACAAGCTATGTTGTAAAACTACGACTCTGTTAGAAGAATGTAGTCCAAGCACCAAAATGGAATTTATTGTTGTACACCACGAACCAAAAATCCCCACAATGAACAATGAAATTGACCTAGGTTTCGTCCTGTTACCTGGACTTCTTCAGAATAAAATGATCTAAGTAACAACCATCCTATATATATCAATGCCTATTAATCAATAAAATCAATTAAACAATAAAACAATTAACAAAAAAATAATTACTACTAGATTAATATTAAAAGGAAATATAAAAATGCATAAAACCTCATAACCTAATATAACAAGTCAATATAATACTAATAAGGTAATATTATAATACCTATAATTATGTTAAACATGGTAAATAACCCTATACCCTTAACTTTAGCCTAAAATATACTTGAGCTTAAGTAAGGGTTTAATGGTTATATAATCATTGATACCAGGATAAGTTTGCGCATCTAATCTCAGTTGCCATTTTAGTTCACATATATCTAGATGTATATCCAAAATCCTGCCTTGTTGATCAGCCTTAATTTGTTGCAACACACAAAATTTAAAACAATGACCAGTAGTACCAGCTATGTGCCTTGCTAAGGCATTAGTGGACTTAAGATGCTTAATGTCCAAATGTGTTCCCTGATTCTCTCTAAAATGCCTACATGTTTTTCCCAGATAAAAAAACGGACATTCCTGGCATTTAGCCAGGTATACCACATTTTGAACATAACAATCAAAATGCCCCAAAATAGTTATATGATATTTATTGATCATAAATTTTTTTTCCGGTTAATAATATATGTGGACAAGTGGAACATCTTCCACATTTGAAATTCCCACACTTCCTACAAGTTGGTGGATCTTTGACCAGAGAACATCTTTCAAAAATGTCTTTAAATGACGAATCCTTCTTGTATATAAATTTAGGCCCACACACAAATCTTGCTCCCACGTTTTTATCCAATTTTAAAATACCCCAATTTTTGTTTACCATCCGTGTTAGCCAATCAGTATCCCTATTAAAGGTGGTGACGTATAATAATGAAAAGTTGCCCAAATTGTTTCGTGTTGTGGACGTTGTCTCATAATTAACTGCATTATCATAATTAAGAATAGGTTTATAAAAAACATTTTCTCTTTTGTTTATAATTTCGTTAAACAATTCCATGCATAATTCCTTAGGATAACCTCTATTTAAGAATAATTTAATCATATGGTTTAGTTCATCCACAAAATCACCATGCTCGCTAACCATCCTGGCGGCTCTCACCATTTGCCCCTTGACAATGGCTCTTTTTTGGTGACTAGGATGCCAACTATTGTACTCAAGGTAAGAATTTGAAAACATAGGTTTCCTGGAAATACTAGATTTCATCCTACCATGTGTTCTATCCATGGTAATTCTCGCATCTAAATATGTAATGGTGTCATTCATATGTAAACTTTAGAAACCATACTGTACTATTAATGTATTTGATAAATGCATCAAGTACTTCCACATCACCTTCCCAAACAATAAATATATCATCCAAAAATCGGGTGAATAATTTTATATACTTGTTAAATTCACTACCAAAGACATATTTTTGCTCCCAATACGACATGATGTAATTGGCGTATATAGGGGCACATGCAGCCACCCCAGTACATTGTTTGAAAAAGTGTCCTTCAAAATACAAATAGTTATGTAGTACTTCCTCCATAAGTTTAACATATACATTAATTTGTTCCTGATCAAATATACCAACTGATGTTCTAACCAAGATAATCCAACGTCATGTGGAATGACCGTAAATAAATTGCAAACATCAATAGTTAGAAAAATAATGCTGTTATTAGTTTTCAAACCTTTGAGCCTATCCAAAAAATTACAAGAATCTTTGGTAATTTAGGGAAACATCTTCAATCATAGCTTTAAGTGATAGTCTAAATATTTACTAATAAAACATGTTTTGCTCCTTTTGCCATCGACAATGGGTCTAAATTTTACATTATCCAAACCTTTATGTATTTTGGGTATTCCAAAAATACCACTAACCATTGGGTAATGATTACTCATAAAATTGAAATCCACTTCGGATATCTCACCCTGAAACAACATGTCTTCCAAAATAAGATCCAATTTTTGATGGGCAATGTTAATTTCATTAATACTACTTTCTACGTAGTTATCTTCCATCAGCATAGTCATCATAATGCTGACATAATCATTATTATCCACTATCACCACCCCATTACCTTTGTCAGGCTTCATTATACATATGTTGTCACATTTTCTTAATTCATTTAACAATGAAAATTTGTCATTTGTCATATTCGTATAAGCATAATTTGTAATATGTTTGAAATGTTCCCTAATGTCCAATTCACATACTTTTTCAAAAATAGCTATCGTAGAATTCATTGGTGGATTAAATTTGTTGGGTTTAGATCAAATATTCTGATCATATGATACATCAGCATCATTAAAATACACTCTTAAATTCAATTTGCGTACAAATAATTTTAAATCTATAAGGGTATCAACTAAGTTTCCTTTTCTACATGGAAAAAAAGTAAAACCCTTAGAAAAAAAATTGACATGTCCAGAATTAAATATATGGTTAGAATAATTATATAATTTAAAATCATGTTCATTATTCTCCATAATGACTGGATGACTCAAAATGCCCACATATGGGTCATCAAAAGTATTTCCATCTAAAATAGGTACCCCTGCATTGGAAACATTACCCTCACTATTGATATCAGCAATATTAAATACCACAGAACTAGTTTGTTCTGTCTGACAACATTCAGACTTGTATACAAACATGCCCTTAAATTACAAGTTGTTGTGTCTTTCGGCTTTTCCCTGTTAGGGGTCGCCACAGCGGAACTCCAGTCCGCTAATGATTGGCAGTAGATTTTTATGTGCCGAGTTGCCAGCTCTGACGCACAACCTTCAACGAAGGTATGCCCATTCACGCATGTCTCCACACAGAAGACACTCTAGCTGAGAATCGAACAGGACAATGTCTTACTGTGAGGCGACAACTCTACCACAGCACCACCACTGCAATGCATTTAAATTACAAGTGTCATCTAAAAAATCCACATTAACATCAGACATACTAATGTGAGTTTCTGTAACATCATACAAGGCAGAAGTCAAATCCAATGACTTAAAATTTGTTTCATGTCCAACACAGTCACTCAAAAGTTTGTCAAATTTACAATCAATACCCAACGTAATGTCATGGTCCCCACATGTCTTTTGATCGATATTTGACACCATGTTCATATATGTTTCCTCCATCACAGTATAAGTACTTAAATTCAACAAATTCTCATGTAACTCATTAAACACCGCTGATTCATGTATACGTTGTTCACAGTCAGACGTAGAAACTGTCGGTTCAATCATAAATGATATCTCATTTACGGAAATCTCCATGTCACCTATATCTTTAACACAAATGCCAGAACGATGATCATTGTCATGTTTTCCTGAAGTACACAACTTGGGCACACTAGAAAAGGCGAAAATACAAATCACCTTGTTCAAAATTTATATACAAGAAGGATTTGTCATTTAAAGACATTTTTGAAAGATGTTCTCTGGTCAAAGATACACCAACTAGTAGGAAGTGTGGGAATTTCAAATGTGGAAGATGTTCCACTTGTCCACATATATTATTAACCGGAAAAAATTTTATGATCAATAAATATCATATAACTATTTTGGGGCATTTTGATTGTTATGTTCAAAATGTGGTATACCTGGCTAAATGCCAGGAATGTCCGTTTTTTTATGTGGGAAAGACATGTAGGCATTTTAGAGAAAGAATCAGGGAACACATTTTGGATATTAAGCATCTTAAGCTCACTAATGCCTTAGCAAGGCACATAGCTAGTAATACTGGTCATAGTTTTACATTTTGTGTGTTGCAACAAATTAAGGGTGATCAACAAGGCAGGATTTTGGATATACATCTAGATATATGTGAACTAAAATGGCAACTGAGATTAGATGCGCACACTTATCCTGGTATCAATGATTATATAACCATTAAACCCTTACTTAAGCTCAAGTATATTTTAGGCTAAAGTTAAGGGTATAGGGTTATTTGCCTTGTTTAACATAATTATAGGTATTATAATATTACCTTATTAGTATTATATTGACTTGTTATATTAGGTTATGAGGTTTTATGCATTTTTGCATTTTTATATTTCCTTTTAATATTAATCTAGTAGTAATTAATTAAGTTTTTGTTAATTGTTTTATTGTTTAATTGATTTTATTGATTAATAGGCATTGATATATATAGGATAGTTGTTACTTAGATAATTTTATTCTGAAGAAGTCCAGATAACAGGACGAAACCTAGGTCAATTTCGTTGTTCATTGTGGTTTTTTTGGTTCGTGGTGTACAATAATAAATTCCATTTTGGTGCTTGGACTACATTCTTCTCACAGAGTCGTTGGTTTACGGTGTTTGGTTCTTCGTCAGTATTATGTTGTAAAACTACCTCTATTGTACTCAGAAGCCTCTACATCATGCCACAGAGGTATTGCATACCTGTCTGAAAATGTTCTCTTACTATGGTTGTGGCATTTTATTACTGCATCCTACAGTGCTGTACAAATCCAGGTCTGCTTGAGCATTGTCCATATTACCTGGTTTTCTTGTTTTATCCACACCTCCTGGTTAGTTGGTATAAATCTCCAACCAAGGAATTCGGCCAATAGCATTTAAATAGAGAGAATGATTTTCAAAATGAGAGACTGCTCAGGTTTGATGTGGTCATTCACTCCTGTGTTTTTAAAGGCTGTTTAGCCACTAGTGGATTAAGAAACATGCATAGTGACTGGGCCCTGCCATCATCTATAAGTAAGTTTCTAAATCATAACATTACTGCATTTATTTCCCAGAAGGAAACAATGCACAATCTACAGAGGTGAAAGAGCATTTTGTGCATTAGGGAAACTACAAAATAGAACATAACTTTTGTACTGCAAAAGATGTTACTGCCTAAAGACCAAGTAATTCTCCTTATTAATTTGGAATTTCTCATCTGCCAAACCATAGTGTGTCTGGGCACCCACAGCAGTCTTGACAGAGTCTGAGGACATTAGCTGAACATTAGTTAAGCCGAAACGGGGGGGACCTAAATCTGAGGGAGGGATGTGGATTACTTTGAGAATGGCATGAGCCCTATTAGGGCCTGTACTCACTCTTTCAGGCTTTTTAAAGCTGTTGGTAAAATCTATGGGTTTCCATTACCAAGTTTTAGGATTGGATTCTAGGAAATTACCCTGTAGAAGGCCCCAACTGAAATTCTATAAGGTAAGAGTTGAATTTGGTGAGCCATAAAGATAATGTTGCGTAGAGAATATGTGTTGATTTCCTAAAGGAAGGGAGAACTATAAATGAGAAGTACACCTGCTATTACAGTAATCCTGATTTAGAGTGCCTGCTAATAACCATGATCCTTTACTATCAGTAGTTTACTGGAGTGTTGGCTCCACATACGGTTAATGTAGGCCAGCAACTTTTTGTGTATATATAGTTAAAATTGATATTATAAAGGATGTTTTAATGTTGAGTTTGGGGGGAGGGTATTGCTGATCTACATTATTTATATCAAGTGGTCGGTGGCAACTTTGGAACTTCCTGGTGAGAAATTAAAGTGCATGCTATTGTGATGGAGGAAAGAGGTACAGAATGAAAGTACTGAAAGTCG